>NW_023458557.1:90735942-90759789 GCF_013731165.1 Rhagoletis pomonella | reverse complement strand
TCGAGCACACAAGGCAGGAGCTTCTAGAGGACATTGTAGATACGATGAAGCTCGAACTCGACAAGCCAAGAAGATCAACCTACTGCACTTTGCAGTTTGTCACAGAGGTTCTGGGCATCTTACTGATCCAGGAGCCGTGGACCAAACACAGCCAGATAGAAGTTTTAAGTAATAACATTAACAAGGAAATTCGGGACCTCTCGATGGAGAAGCCGAGAGTGTTTGTGTAGGGCTTAGTACAATCGGCATTATTATTCTTGTATTACAGAGTTCCTAACGCAAGAGTTTAAAGCAGTCAAGATGGCGTAAAAAGTTTAAGACAGATCGTGTTTGCTGCTGTCTACTTTCCGTGGTACAAACCTTTTTAAGACGGCTCACGGTCCCTTTTTTAGGATTCAGGAACTGGCAATTGGAGAGAACCAATTGGCAAAGCTTTTCGGTCTTGACCCAAACCGATAAACGGCATTTGGCGAAATAACAAGAATAATGAGCTGACTAATGATGCCGCCGCACTGTGGTTGCTTTTATATGGGGAGGGCGGCCAAAAATACTTTTAATGGACATATCGGGATACAATTTTTACCCTATGGTCTGTTAAGAGTAAAAGTTGTAATATGTAAAAGTGGGCGGGGTTGGACACGCCCACATACAGTCATGTGAAAAATAATACGGACACGACATTGTGCCCAGTTTCGGCTATTTTTGTTTGTTTAATTTTGAACTTTTTGGGAATGCGAACCGAAATTTTCACGCCAAATCTCAAAAACATGCAATCGAAATGTGCCTAGAAACATCTTGATTTAGAAAATTAGATAGATCAAAAAATAAACATGGAAAAAAACTATAGAAAATAAAGAGCTTGGATTAGGTTATGGAATACTACGCGAGCCTCTGCAGGTCAATGCATCTACACTGAACACTTTTATAATCTTAAACTATTTGCAAACAATATGTAAATAAAAATATTGAGGACCGATAGCGGAAACACACTTAAAACATTGCTTAAATACTTGAAAGACGAACCAAGAAACACACAAAATCCTACTTTTCTAAAACAACGATTTGCATAGAATACAACACGAATTATCTAAAAGTTTAATTGTAGAAATAAAGTCAATACCTTTATGTACAATTTCCCATGCATACAATTTTAACTCACTCGGCTTTTCACAATATTTTAATTACGTTAAATCCAATTTAATTTTCAGAGTGCTGTCGCTGTACAAATAAAATGAACAATTGATGACACTTTTGGTGTTTTTTTTCCGAAACAACCGTCAGAATGAAAACAAAAAAAAAAATAGATGACAACATGAAGTTTGGACAAAAAACTGATTGCAAAGCCTATTTTGATTCAAATAATTGTACATACATTTTTTTAATTTTGGCCTATGGCAGCAACCACTGTGCGCCGGAGTGAATTATTAGGTCTGATCTTGGTATCTGCTGAGGAAGAATCATTGATGTATTTAAAGCTTTTAAAGCATTTACGGCATGCAAGCGTCAGACAGGCAAGTCTTGGGATTAGGTTTCGTGAACTACATTAGACCACTAGAGACAGACCAAACTTAAAAGTCTAGTATGTGCATTAGGGTGGTCAAAAAAAAGTAAGTCGGAATTCGATGCTCCCACCCACTGGATTTGTTTTATGTCGAAAAAATAAACCCATATTTGTTATTTTGAAATCTAAAAATATTTAGAGGTCGCTCAAAGCGCTCAAAATTTTTCATGTATTTTATATGGGGGAAAAATAAATTTTCGCACGAATAGTATACAATTCTTGAAAATCAATATTTTTCAATCGGAAAAATCTGTTTATCTTCAGAAGACTTTCAATAAAAATTCCCAATTGTTTATTAACAATTTTTGCATACTAAAAGATTTTTTATTGGACCCCCCCACTGCATTTACTGGGGTTTTCGCCGGACCTATAATATGTAGTTACTATGAAAAAGTGGTTAAATAAACAATTGGGTATTATTATTGGGAGTATCCTGAAGAGAAACAGAATTTTTCGATACAAAAATATTGATTTTCAAAAGTTCTATACCATTTCTATAAAAAGTTGTTTTTTACCATATAAAATACTTAAAAAACTTTTAGCGCATAGAGCGACCTCTAAATATTTTTTGATTTCCAAATAAAAAGTTGGGTAAATTTTTTTTTTTTTTTGGTATAGAACAATCCTTTTGGGTGAGAGCATACAAATTCCGACTTTACTTTAATTTTTCACATACATTTTTGCACCAACCTAATGCACATGCATATGCATTTTGGGAGAATAGTGCCCTCGCCAGACGACACCTCTGAAAGTGTAATTGCCAAACTCGAGTTCCTATTGACAGTTTACCTGTGTGCTTATGGGGAAATTTCCAAGCACTCTTTAATCAATTCATTATTTTGCCATTTTAACTATCTCTCTCGAACACACAAATAAGTACTATTTTGTTCGTGACAGCTGATTAAGCGAAAACCGAAAGGGACACATGAGCTCTAGACCCATTGACGAACCATTTCACGCTCGAACAAATCTGACAAATAGCTACTACAATGTTTATTTTTTCGCTTTCGCTGCGCTTTGAAAATTCGACTATAGTTTGCTTACTTTTGAGCGCAAGTGCACTTCCACAGGATTAAAGCTACAAAACACACACACCCACACACATAAAAGGAAATACATGTATATTCGCATGAGACGCCGTGCCGTACATTTGTTCGTTCGCTCAATTTTCAATTTCCAATTTTATTATTATTGCAGCTGTCAAACGAGTTTTTGCTTACTTTTTTGAGAAAAGTTTTTTTTTTCTTGCGTCACCGCTGATTCTCTGCCTGCTACCGCCGCTGTATTTTAATCAACTTTGACATTCAATTGCCAAATAGTAAATACTCGTAGTGGAAGTGCATTCATGCGCAGATATTTGATAGCGGAAAAGTACACGAAATAAATGTAAAAAAAAAAAAAACATATAATTTCAAGGCAAAGCGCTTTCTTTTCCAGCTTTGACCTTTGGCTAGCAGTCAAAGTAAGCGTCAAAACGCAATGCCAGTGCCAGTCAGTACGTAGTGTGTAGGTGGCAATGGTAGCTCTAATATTTTGATATAAGAGTTAAAAAATTTGGCTGTAATTTTGAGATAGGTATGCAATTCTATATTTTAAAATATTTATACTTGCATATTTTATTTCATAAAATTATTTGAGATTTTTCCTTAATAATTCGCTTATTAGTTCATGTGGTTCCACTAATTTGCTGCTAGTCCTCAACTGCAATACCCGGGTAACACAAAAGGTTTTTTAAGATTTACTTGCGCAAAGCTTAAAGCATGTTCACATTATCGTAATTTACGACTTTCGCTTTGTAAAATATGTCAATAAATTAAATGGAAATGATATAATTTATCATAAATAAAAACCAAATGAATTTATGCTGGAATGTGAACATAGTTTAAATCACGAATCAAATGAGAAAAACGATATTTCTTTTATTTTAGCCCCCACTGTTGAGGAAATTAAAAAAAATGCCTAAAGGTATGGAATCATTTTTTTTTTTTTAAATCAAGTACAAACAACGATAAACGATTTCTTAGTTTTATGTAACTATCATTTGAATGAAAGTGACTGGTGGAACACTGAAAAGAACTCTGTTTTACCCTTGTGCAGTTAAAGAGGAAATTTAGCCAAACCACTTAATCTCCACGAACGATGTTTTTGTGTTGTAAAATATGAATTATGCGCTTTCGTTTGCAAAATAAAAATTAGGTTTATATAACCTTCATAGAAATATTAAAAAAACATTTGAAGTTGTGACTGGTGGGACATTTCCTTGTGACTGGTGTAAAGTAATTATGCATGAATTAAAATTTCTTTTGATTTTGTTAATATTTTCCAACAGAATATTGAATTTGTTCCACAAGCTACTCGAAGTCACTTCGAGTTGCACATACATACGCGTTCCATAAGTAAGTTTTAGAGATTCTTTGATATACGCTCACAGTTTGAACTTTGCTCGAATTTCGATACCAACCCTTTAGTTATTGTGTCCAACTTGTATTCAATAATTTTTCCAAATAAAGTACAATTAATTGTTAAAAATTTAGAAACAATATACCTTTATTTTATTTACATAAAATTTACACACTTTTGCATCAGTAAGTACATACATTTTTATAAACATAAAGATTTACAATGAATGGATATTTATACCCGAGCGCACTTGTGCACAAGGGTATTATAACTTTGTTCACATAACGGTTGTTTGTAACAGGCAAAACGAATCGAGATCGATATAGACAAATGTATACATAAATGATCAGAATGAAAAGAGAAATCGATTAAGCGGTGACTGTCTGTCCGTCCGTCCGTCCGTCCGTCCGTCCGTCCGTCCGTCTGTCCGTCTGTGCACACGATAACTCGAGTAAAAATTGAGGTATCTTAACGAAACTTGGTACGTGAACTTCTTTTGGGCGTAGGACGGATGGTATTGAAAATGGGCGAAATCGGACAATAACCACGCCTACCTCCCATATAACGGTAATTTTAAGAAATACGAAAACTGCGATATTTTAGTAACTACTGAAGATAATTCACTCAAAATTGATACTTACAATGAGTTTCAGACGGAAAACATGAAAATTATAAATTTTTGGAAAATGGGCGTAGCCACGCCCACTTATGGTTACATGTGTATATCTTGGTAACCGATGCACCAATTTCTTCCAAACTTGGCACAGTTGTTGGCCTTAGTACAGCATACTAAATGGCTGAAAATTTTAAAAATCGGACAATAACCACGCCCACCTCCCATATAACGGTAATTTTCAGAAAAACGAAAACTGCGATATTTTAGTAACTACTGAAGATAATTCACTCAAAATTGATATTTGCAATGAGTTTTAGACGAAAAATAAGAATATTACAAAATTTTGGCAAATGGGCGTAGCCACGCCCACTTATGGTTACATGTGTATATCTTGGTAACCGCTACACCAATTTCTTCCAAACTTGGCACAGTTGTTGGTCCTGGTACAGCATACCAACTGGCCGAAAATTTATAAAATCGGACAATAACCACGCCCACATCCCATATAACGGTAATTTCGAGAAATACAAAATGTTCGATAAATCAGTAAATATTGAAGCTAATTTATTCAAAATTGATGATTGCAACAACTCTTTACCAAGAAATACGTTTATGACAAAATTTTGGAAAATGGGCGTAGCACCGCCCACTTGTGATCACATATATGTATCTCGCTAACCGTTCTAGCAATTTGTACCAAGCTCGGTATGGTTATTGTGCTTGCCACATAAAAGCAAACCGTTGAAAATTGTTGAAATCGGACTAAAATTGAGGCCGCTTTTTATATAACGGTAAATTTCAGAAATGCTTGAAATTTCAATATTTCGAAATTTAAGGACGCTAATTTACTTAAAATGTATACACCCCGGCTTATCATGTAGCGGTAGCTTTCGGAAAGGTGGAAAACATATATTTAATACTTGCGCCGGGTATTTAATGTTCGGCTCCGCCCGAACTTAGACTTTCTTACTTGTTTTAAATTTACAAAGTTGCCAGTAAGTTCCAAAAAACTACTTATACAGCAAATAGTTACTCGTAGTTTCAACTGTGCCCGAACATTTTTTCAGTGTTATGTTATCACTAAAATTAGGATAATGTCTAGTTCTTGTTAAAGAGAAAATTGTTTCTACTTGAAGTCTATTAAAGTCGACTTCAAGTCTATTTCGAAATTTTATTTTTATTAATTTTTGTATGCAGAGGATCCTTTAAACATTGGCTGAAGAGTATGCAATCGACAACATTCCTTGAGAGATGTTGGATATGTTTGAAAATAGTGGCGCATTTAAACAATTTTTGGTGATTCTTACTTCTTCCCAAAACTCAAAAATATTGAGGTTGGCAAAATTTTTTAAATTAAGGTGTTTATCCAAGGCCCTAAATTCTGTGTTGCGGTCTTCTAGTCTTGCAATTTTACATTTATGAAACAAATAGTGGAACTATGCTTTGCATATTGCCTCATAATATAGAAGAAAGCCCATATTAGAACTTCATCGTTAAAATTAGTTTTATTCTTCATAGTAAGACAAAAGTTTACACAAAATTGTTTTACGTTTTTTCTAAAATTTAGAATATCTTCCTCTTTTAGTTTTCCTTTGTTTTGACAAATGAACAATTCTGCTTCAGCTCCACAATACACGTCCCGTGTATCAATTTCGTGCGGTTCTAAATCCATAATCTAAGAAATTAACCAACACAGTGCTGTATAACTTAACGATTCACGTGCTGCCAAATTTGGCAGATGAAATGTTTTAAAAAGTACTGGGTACTAGGAAAGTAGAAATCAGTTGCAAATTGTATCAACAATCGTACAATCGTATCGAAATTATCAACACTGGTCTGAGAGGACTGTTTACAAAAGGTATTAAAGTAGTCGCTTAAGTAGTATGTATAAAATTGAGACTGAGAATATAAGGTATTTAGTTTCCATAATATGTTTACGAATTTTATATCGTCTGGCAGAAGTTACAGCCACGAAAGTGTTTTTAAATATTAAAAATTTTTTTTTTTAATTTTTTTTAGCAAGAAATGCATCTACATATACATATGCTCTAGGAACATTTCTGCATCAAAAAGGAATTTAAAAAAAAAAAAAATGTCTCTTACCTTTAGTACCTGCCAGTTAAAGAGCCGCCTACCCAAGAAAGCAGATACGCATACATTCTGAAACACATATAAAAGCATAAACAGACGGTCAACTCGGGAATTAGCTGCAGTTGATCCGGATTAACTGTTTGAGCTTTAACACCACTTGTTACCTAAATTTGGTAAATTTGAAAATAAAACAGGTCTAGCGGCACTGTGGTCTTCTACTAAATGAAACTATTTTCAAATTAATTGAAACATTATTAAATTAAGTAGTAAACATTAAGGAGCATTAAGGAGCAAGACATCAACTAATCTATTAAGGGCCAGTAGCTCTATGCCTGGTGAACACTAACTAAAGGCTAAACATCGTTATCGACTTTATCGACTACCTATTATATGTTATGAAACACTAAGAGCCGGTTTCTCAAAGCCTGGTTGACACTAATCGCCGATTAAACATCGTTATCGACTATACCTACACCATGTTATATGCATGGAGTCGAAAACGTAGATAACGATGTTAATCGCTGATTAGTGTCAACCAGATTTTGAGCAACCGGCCCTAACACTGGCTAACACTATCTCCCAGTTACAAATCGTTATCGACGTTATCGACACCCAGCATATATCATGTGATCGATAAAGCAGTCTATGCGCTTAACTGAAGGATGTATGTACCTTCAGTTAGCGTTAACTAGACATGGTGGAAGCGGCCCTTAGTCCATATACTTTGTTTATACCGTTCGCTGTGATTCACAACCGATGCATACCAAACTTCGATAAGCCCAGAAATTCAAAAGTGTATTGACTCTAATTTGTTTTCAACTCGGTTTTTTTATTTCTCAAATCGGTTACAAAACACGTATGTACAGACACGCCATTAATTTGACTTGAAGTGAAAATAGGTTGCTTTGTACAGTCTGTTTTAAATTCTAATTAGCATTTTAATAAATTTTAATTATTGTTCCCTTTCATTTCGGCAAATAAATTACTACACGGTTAAAAATTTCGGTTTTAATTTTAAACTTTTTGGACTACATATATGACCAAACTAAATTCAGTTTCAAATACAAACCTTCCAATAAATAATAATATAAATAACAATAAAAATAAAAGGTCTGATGGGGATTGAACCCGGACAGCCTTGGTAGCAACCAATTGTATCAAGCATCTTTGCACACTCAGCTACAGCCACGCATGTAAATGTGCTTTCATATGTTGAGTTTGAATCAACACCACATTTCGCTGTGTGCAAAAATTTTCTATTTCGGTTTAGATTTTAAATCAAATTTTCTATATATGAAACCTAGAACCTAGAATTAAAACATTTTGGTTTGCTAAAATTTAAACCAGATTATATTAAAAATTTATTAAAACTATTGACTGGTTTAAAAAGTAGACTATAAACGATTAAAAAAGGCAGTAGTCCCAGCGCAGTTTGAAAATTAAACCCAAATTTTTGACCGTGTTGCCGTATGTATTTGAGCCAATTTTGCGTTCAATATATTTTCTATGAAGTCTTAAAAAGTCACCTACTTTTTTCTGACTTTTTATGCTGCTACAGCTTTTTTGATGCTTTTGCGAGTGTGCGTGTTGCAATAGATCACCTCTTCCTGATTTGGCTTTTAATGTGCATTTGCAAGCATTGTAATTAGCCTCGTAACCACAAGTGTTTACAAAACCAGCTTTTGAACGCGGGATCCTTAGTCCAAAAATCATATTTAAATCATCTACGTCCAAAGAATAAATATCTTTTGAAGAAGCTGCTGCAAAAAACAAAGCTTGTAAAGATTTATTCAGAAAATAATTCAAAATCAGTTCTACTTACAGGATTTAGTAATGGAGAAAAATTACTGGGAAGTTAAAAAAACGTAATTTTTTACACAAAAAACGTCCGAACGTCAACAGGATACAAAAAACGGCCAAATGCCGTTAAAAACGTCAACCTGGCAACACTGCCTTCGCGTGCAGTGGTGGCTGTAGTTGAGTGCGCAAAGTTGTTTGCCATAATTTTTTAATGTCCAGAGGTTCAAGGTTCAAATCCCATTTCAGACAGGATGGAAATAAAATTTTTTTGTTTGTTTATCTTAATAATGAAAAAGCATCCGTGAAGTGAAAACGCGTCATTTTAATATGGGTGTACTTGAATTTAATATTTCCATACTAAATATTAAAATTTGTATACTAAAATTTATAAAAATTAATATTAATATAAAATTTATAATTTATACTATAATTTATAACACACCTTGAATTAATTTTACTTACAAAACAAATTTTTAAAAATCAAATTTCTTCATTTTAGTGAAACATGTTGACAATTACGAAAACTTCATATTTTTTGTTTGTTTTTAATACGAATGAGTTTTGAATTGAAAATAGGGGAATTTTTTAAAGAGTTTGGGGGGGAATTAGCCTTAATGCAGTTGGCATCCCTGGTATATATGTACATAGAAATATACTAGCCAGAAGTGCTATTGCTTTATAAAAAAGAGAACCATTTTGAAATATGAGTGTTTTTACTCATTAGAAAATAATTTATGCAATCTCACATACGCGGTTTTGCATTTTGTTGATACGCGGTTTTGTACTTTAAACGACGATATACATAAATACCTATGAGTTCTCTGTAAAATATATTTTATTTTATCTAATCAATAAAACACTTTTACGACTCGACAAAAGTTCGGCAACTTTAAAAGTCATAAATAACTTCAACACGCTTTCACTTTTATGATTTATTTCAGCACATATTTACTCAATTGCCCAGCCAGCAAGAAAACGTACATTTTACGAACATTATGTTTTACGAGGGATTCTCGTATCGCCAAATAGTTAGAGAAAAGCTCGTAAACGATAAAACAAAAAAAATATAGTAGAAATGGAGTTTAATCTTTCACTTTATTTTCTTAGGTGCTTTTCGTCAAAAATTTAACTCCCACGAAGAAGTTTTTATTTCCGTATCAAAGAAGCACTTCCCAAATGCACGACCGGCAAAAAAATTGGCAGCCTATCGGCAAAAAAGATAAAAAATAAATTCAGCAACTTTATAATATATATTAAACCCCTCTTATTTAATTGTTAATTTGTTAATAGATAGTTTGTTAATATTTATTTATCTGAAAATATCTTCACATATACAGTGCCGGGAAAAAATATTGGCACAGAGAATTTTTCGCCATGAATGCAAAGTTTTTTATTCTGATTTCTTCTCTAATTGTTTTTTATAAAAATATAGTTAGTATGAAGTTCTACTTTCAAATCAGATTTTTTAGAAAAATTTTAAGTATGCAGTTTTATAGCTCATTTAATTTTAGTATAATAAAGTGCACGCTTGAATAGCTAGAGAACCTCTTTGTTTTTTGACAATTTCTTATACGCAGTTTCTTCCATACAAAAAAAAAGTCGCACATAATTTGCATGGAAGAAACTGCGTGAAAAAATTGCCAAAAATCAACGCGTTTTTCTGGCAACTTCAAGCTTGCACTATGTTATACTAAAATATAATGGGATTTAAAACAGCATACTTAGAATTTTTCTCAAAAATCTGATTTGAAAGTAGATCTTCATACTAACTGTATTTAAAAAAAATAATGTGCGAAAAGAAATTCAGGTGAAAAACTTTGCATACATTGCGAAAAATTCTCTGTGCCAATACTTTGATCCGGCACTATAAATATTTATTAATTATAATTCCATTCAATAAAAGAACTACAATAATTTGAATTAATTAATTGCCTTTATTTTTAGCATTCAAAAACAGTAGATAAAGCAGTGTAGAAAAACGCTTTTTTAACGTAAATTAATCGTTTACGAGACTCGTTTACAATTAAAAAACGGACGTAAAAATATTCGCATACGAATGCTTTTTCGATCCGTTTACGACTGTTCGTAGGCGATGCACAATTTAAAGCGAAAAAGTGCTCGAAAAAGAGTCGTAAACGGCTATCATAAACGATTTTTAATCCGGTTTTCCTTCGAGAAAATATCCAATTACGAGCTTGTTTACGATGATTTTGCTGGCTGGGTGGTTATAAGCACAAACACAAATACATAACCTCATTCAAGATGTATGTGTTTGTAAATGGACGAACGGGAATAAATATGTATATACATACATATAATAATTCTATGATATTTTATGAACACAAATCCAAGCTTTGGTTAACGTGCATCCTTAGTAGTCTAAACTAAATAATGCCAAAATAAACTATGTAGTATGCCAGGGCGTATGAGCAACATCGCAGTCGGTTACATTTCTTTCCTATAACAATGACTTTTAGTTTCAACTGTATCAACTTTTTGGCTAAAATATCAAGGCTAGAAATACATATGCGGGTTCTCTGACACCGTGCTAAAAGAAATCTGTTTTTTCTGGTCAAATGGATTAGCTCAATTTGATATCAGATATGTCCACTAGAGTCGTCCAAGTTTTGTATGGGGGATACATTTTTTCAGCTAATTTAAATTTGTAATGACCAGGGAACGGATTTGATGGAAATTGCCTTTTTTTCTGCTAAAGAGATAAAGTATATTCGATTAAGAATGTCCACATATACACATTTGATGTTGCCTTTTTTGCCTTTTCTACCCTTAATTGTAAAGGGCAAGGAGAAAGGCCTTATTCCGGATAATATGAAAGTTTAAACGTTTCACATTAAAATTGGGTGCCACTGGCATCAACCCACGTCGGGCCCATGTGTAGTACATTCAAGGCTTTTCTTCGCGAAAATCGAACGAAAAAAGCTGCCAGAAAACTTCAAAATACATCTTGTGGTTCAACTATGGAGATTAAAGTTTTGTGAGTTAATAACTTGAAAAGACGGTTTGCGAATTGATGAAACAAAGTTTTTCTGAAAGTCTGGATTGTATATATGTAGAAAAGTAATTTCTCAGATTTCCTAGGTTGGCGATTTTAAGCATTTTTTCAATATAAATTCAATTCAATTTATACCATCAATAGGCCTTTCTGAGGTTTTAGTGTACGAGGAGTCTGAATCTGGAATTCCTTTTGTACCAAAAACGGCCGTTGGGTGCGATTTAGTGCAAAAAAAATTAAGGAACAATGTTTAGAAACTATGTTGAGAAACATTATTTGCACTTTTACTTCATTTTCTGCTTCCTTGTACCCCAAATACCCTAGAAGTCTTCTTGATGGTTTATGAAGAGAATAACTTAAATGTATAGTGAATACATATGTATCTCCCCAGCACGTTATCGCTTTTTAAAAATGGATTGCCACAAAACAAAACATTTTATGCACACACTACAATAGTATTAGCTACACAAATACAATTAAATTGTTTAATTACTCACCGTTGTCATGGACGCCGTACGCTTTATTCTGCTGCTGCTGCTCCTCCTCCTCCTCCTCCAATTCGACAATATTCAAGTTCTCCTCCTCCTGATCGAACATTTGCTCGTCCGATTGCTCAGCAGGGAATACGAACTCTGTCTCTTCATTCGATGCTTGCGATGAAACGATCTGATAAGTTGGAGGTGTCAAATCTGCACCCGGGCCGCCGGCAGCGACGGGAATACCAAGTCCCGGGTAGGCTGGCACACCACCACCCCCACCATCACCATTGGGCCCAGCGGCAGGCTGATGAGCCTGATTGCCTTGCTGTTGATGGTGTTCATGTTGTTGTTGTTGCTGCTGTTGTTGTTGTTCCAATAGCAATTGTTGTTGCTGTTTCTGTTGCTGCAATTGTGTAGCGGATTTCGGCTTGGCTGCGGATACCAAATTATTGCCGCATGGAAGTAAAATGGATGTGCATAAGATGAAGGCGTAGAAGTAGAAGAGCACCTGCATTTGACTACAACGCCATGAGATGGCTAAAAATGGCTTGCGATCGAATGTGGTGGTGGTGGTAGCAGCTGTTTGCTGTTGCGGCTGCGACGCGGTTGAACGATGACAACCCCCACGAGTGCGCAGAGTATTTGATGTAGGCGGATTTGCAGTGGCAAGAAGGCTGACAACAGCTTTGGTTGCCGCCTTCTCCTCCATAGCAGCGTAGCGCATTTGGGCAGCATTTTGTGGCAACGATTGGCAATTGGTGTTCACTTTTACTGCACATTTTAATGCCGAGTCATTCACTGATTTCAGTTCAGATTCGGAGTCAGATGCGAAAATTCTTATCTCAGTTGCGCTCACTACTGCGTGCTGCTGCTCCACTTTAGAGGCTTCAATGTGTAAATTTAGATTGTTTGAAGTTGATTTGTTTGGGTTATTGTTATTGTTGTTGGCGATGTTGGTGGTGGTGGTTTTGGTTGTTGAAGTGGTGCTGGTGGTGCTGGTAGTGGTTGTGTTTACTATTGGCTTTTTATTCACTTCACAATCAAATTCATTCACTAATCTGGCAACTCTATTTACATTCCCGACTATTAACGATAACAACACCGATAACAAGTATAGCAATGGATCACGTTTGGTTGCGCGATCGCGCGACACTCTTTCAAGGTATGCGGCTAGCCACAGCAACGCACGGCACATGGTGGCAGTAAATCCACTGCCAGCCACAGGGCTGCTACGCGCGCGTTCACCTGCAACAACAACAGGGCTTGGTGGCCTTAGACGTCCGCGCCGCCGCCGACTATTGAAATCTATCGTCTTTTTAGTATTTTGTTGCTGCGACCCGATTGACGGCAGCGGTTCGTTGGACGTCAACGCCGATGGCGATACCATTGCCGTTGGGACTGCGGATGCCAACGCCGACACTTCAAACATTTCTGCAATGTTAATGCTTTGAGTGGTTTTTGTTTTAGCGGTTGTGGTTGTTGTAGTTTTAAAGGTTGTTGTTGTTGTTGTGGTTGCTTTCGTTTCTGTAGCTGCGTTATGCTGTACGCAGCCACTCCGTTCAATACTAGTTACTGCAACAGCAACGCTTGGTGGCGTAGGCAGCTCGGTTTCATCAGCTTTCATGGCCGCATGTTGCGGCAGCATGTTGCAAAGCACATGTTTATTGCCATTAGTATTTGCGCACACATTTACAGCTGTGATCGTTGCTGATCGCGCGCCACCAGCTTCAAACACATTTCCTAGCGCAACATCTGTGTCTTTTATTTCTGCAACATGTGTCCTATCATTATTTTCAGCAAATAGTGTTACGTCTGCAATGTTGCTGCTGGAGTCGCGCGTCGTGCCGTCAGTTACAGCATTCAGCATGTATTTAGCTGTTATCCCAGCGTCGTTTGCATTTCGTTGCTGGATCGGCAAGTTTGCAATTGGTTCTGGTACGGTTTTGTTAATTTGCTGTTCTTGTTTGGCAACATGCTGCCCAGCTGTGCGTTCAATGGCTTGCCAAGTTATGTTTAAAGCTTTATTAAGCCAGTTAACTGTGTGAAGTTGTTGCTCATCGCCTACTCTGTCAGCTGCTGCTACTGCTGATGCTTGTTGTGCTGTATCATCGCAGTGCAGCTTTGTGCTCTGTGTTCGGTTTTGCTCGTCCAATATTTCCCAACATTGTGGTTGCTGCAACATTGATTCAGTTGCGAGTGGCATGAAGAGTTAAGTTCTATGTACCAGATTTTGGTAGCGAAATTTCACCGATGAGAAGTTCTTACAATATTTCTTAATATGTAAATTTTTAAATATTTTCCAGTATTTTTATAAATACTTTATATATCCAATTTTGTATACTATGTTGCTGATAAACCGTTGTAATCGTTGTTTATTGAATTGTGTGCCTTAAAGAGCTATTTTTTAATTACCATGCATTTATAGATTTTCCTATTTTAAAGAAATATTTTTTCTATTGGTTTTTGAATTGCTATGCCTTTGAGGAATTTTTAGTTTTATATTGTATTTTTGCTGATTTTCTTTATTTGCTTTACGTTTATAGATTTTTTATTTATAACTCTTTTGCTGATTTTTTTTTCTAAATTGCCATGTATTTTATCTGTAGAAATATTTTGCTGTTAGATTTCTCTAGTTAATAGTTTGCTTTTTTACAAAGAAATTTGTGTTGATTTGTATTAATTTGCAATTCTTTTGTTTATTTTGTTTGCTTGCGAATATTTTTTCAAATGTGTTTTAGCAAATTTGGGTAGTAGAGCAGCCAGGAAGTATGTATGCACTGTTATTCGGAATAAATTTTCTATGCTTAGCAAAGGGATGGCGATGGTTATTGGTATGTAGCAGCAATTTTTTCTCGCAGTTTGTTTAAATATGGCATGCGGACAGAATTTTTAAAATTGTTTGCAAAATTTTTTTATATTTAATTTTATTGCAGAACTTCTTAATTTTAAGTTTTTAGTATGCAGTAACAGTAGTCTCTAAATTTTTGCTACGCAGCAGTTTGGTAATAGGTTTTTTTGTGCAGCGCATTTTCTATTTTTTTTTTTTTTGGTTGGCATGGAATAGTATTTGCAATATGTAATTGTATATTCGGTATACAGCGCTTTTTATAATTTTTTACCCTTTTTTTAACTTTTTTAACTAAAATTTTTTATATTATAATTGCAGTTAGTATACAATTTGCCTGGTTTGGTATGGAAGATAACAAAAGCTAATTGTAGCTAGTTATAAACGAATTTTTTGATACTTTTTTTAATTTTTTTTTTTTTGAGGTTAGTAGAAACAGTACAAGCTCACAAATTAGAAACACTTTGTAATTAAGATGATTAATTTTCAAACTGTTTTAATTTCTGCTTTTTTCCAACATTAGAGTGACGAGCTGGACGACTAGCTTGTACTCCTTTATTAAGGTTATTTTAAATTTCAATCCCTTGCCTCAAATTAGGTTTATTTTTTTTTATTTTAAGACGACATTTTTCACGAACCACTATTACTTTTTACCGCTTTGCGAACCCAACACAACATACAGTAATTAAAAAAATAAAAAATAGAGACACTACATATTTACCAGTTTTGACTATTTTTCTTTTGCCTGTTTTTTGTTTATATATTTTTTTAAATAAAAATGCAGCTCATTATCTAAAAAAAAGCCATAAATCTCATACGTACAAAATATTACAAGCACAACAACCTTTTTATTCAACTTTTTTACAAAAATAGTTGTATAGACAATTAAATTCCTAATAAAGTGCAATTTTCAAGTGGCTAGGAATTCGCGTTGACTTTTTATAATATTTTTTTTTGCCGATGGTGTTGTTATTCTCTTTCATACAAAACAAAATAGTCGAACAATGTTTTCTTTGTCGAAAATCAACCCGAATTCTTAACCAAAGGACAAGTTTCAAGCACCTTATTAAGATAGAATTTAAGGGGCTATAAAACTGTATATATATGTATAAAAAAAATAATAATAGCTATTTTGTAAATATAATACAAATTAAAGGAACAACAGAAAATTTGAAGCTTAAAATTTATTAGAATATTTTTTTATATAAATATTTTTATAAAAAAATAATAAAAACTTCCCAAGAAATAAAAATTAAATTAAAGAAACAAAAGACAAATAGTCAAACTTGGTCAAAATGTCAACTTTAAAAATGATTGCTGAAACCGGGCATCAGTGCTTCAAACCATTTGGTTCTAATAACTGGAATACTCTAATTCTTCAGAGCTCTAATATGTGAGCTTCTACTGTATTTATTTCAATTTATTGATACATATATGGAATATAAATCTTATGCTTTTATGATCATTATGTAGCAGAAATTTTATATTTGCTTTTTCAGAATATATTTTTGATACTTTGCCAAATTATTTAAAATTCAAAAGCTCTTTGAATTTTAATGACGTATCTTTTCTTATGGTTCTTGAAATAATCAAATATTTTTTGAAAATTTTTGAAAAAAAAATTGGAAATTTTTGGAAATTTGTGTTTTTTTTTTAGGTTTCGATGCGCAGGGTTTCATCGTTATTTGAATTATTATTGTTGATTTGGCGTTTATGTTTTCATACATTTCTTACATTATTCAAAATATGTATATTTTTTCACATTTATTTCGATGTCGTTTCAGAAAAAATATCGATTTTGCATACTTTAAAATTTTCGGTGTCACTTTACTTTTAAATTCATATTTTATTTCCGCAAATTTGACTTTTTTTCAAAAAATAATCTCACTTTTTTGCAAACTATCAAATTTTTCATGTCACTTTACATTTAAATATTTTATTTTCACAAATTTCTAAATAAATTTCAGTTTTATCGCGCATTTTAATAACTGAATAAAAATTTGTTTCTTTGTTTTTGTAATTCATGACATTTTGTATGTTCTTGTTATACAAGAAATTTTACCAGAAACCAGAGTATACCTTACCAAAGGTCTTCGACGTGCTGAGTGCATATCCAGGGTCGTAGTTGGTATGGTAGGTAGCTCAGACTTTCGAGATAATTTAACAGAAAGGTGCAAAAAACGCAATTTTATATTATATTTCAGGTTATGGAATATCGATTTCTTAAAAAAAAAGCTATACACAGCATCTTAAAGTACTAGCATTTATTCTTTTAGCTGCCGTCCGGTTTTCTTCAATATCATTTTTCTCGTCATGAATAAAACTTCAAAAGGTTTTTATAAATTAAGGGCCGTTTTCTCAAGTAAGTTTTAAAATTTATCTGCCCATCAACCACATTTTTTCTGAACAAAACTTGCAACCAAACCAATCATATATGCGATTAAAATTCAATATCTCGACGAAAAAAAGACTTGTTACTGCTTTGAGCTGCTGTGTAGGATTTATCTTTGAGAAAACTGAAATAAATCGCGATGCTAAATAACCTAAAACATAGGCCGATATCTCGTGTATGTACATTTATGTTAATAAATCTCGAAAAGTTGAGCCGCCAGAGCAGTTAAGACACCGAATTTGGATTCAGCACGTCGACATTTTTTTGGGAAAATTACAAAGAGAACACATGTTTTTAATATTTTTCATTAACGACAATTATATAACGTTCTCTAGTAATTTATTCTCCTCCACAGTTTTCCACAAGGAATGAAATCCGCAACATTTAAATTCTGGCCTCTACTGTGTACAGGCATTTCGTTGCTCACACTTTGTATATTTTTAGGCGCGTCGGCTGAATTATTAAGCCTGCAAACGAGTTGCTGCGTATAATTTAGTTTAAGACTTTTTAAAAACAAATAACTAACATCCTTTTAGCCATAACTCAAATATTGTTGCATACTTTTAGCGATTGCAGTGGAAATTCCCGCTTTTGTCTTGCAAATCACTATTCCAGCACCTTCACTATTTTATTCATATCTGCTAGACAAACTCACACCCACACTATATGTATGTAGCTCACTGCTCGCTAGATGGCAGCTAACACACCTGCGTACTCAATATTTCTGTGTAGTTTGTCACTGCGTTCTGCGGCTTCTAGCAAAAGTCGCTAAAAAATTATTTTCAATTACAAAAATACACGCTTGCACATAGGTATGCATGAATGTCGGCCTCGTAGCTGGATAAAGTATTCGGCAGTCCGCTACAAAGTATGCTACATATTTTTATTACAAATTTTTTAAACTTTTATTTTTACCTTTTTTCACCGTTGCGTGGCGTCGCAAGCGTATACGGCATACAGCGGTTATACATATACCGCCCGCTGTGTTCTAGGTACACTGCTGTCGCTTTGCACCGACAAGCGTACAAACACACACACACACAAACGCAGCACTTCTCAAAACTCACTTTACTTCAGCAACACATTTATATTTAACTTTTAGTTTCAACAAAAAAAAAACAAAATTGTGCTTGCTAAAATTTTTTACTTTTTTCCTTATTTTTACTCGTTAGGTGTGCAGCCACGCAGCGCAGCGCCCGTTTTTTTTTTTCTTTCTTAGAGGCGTTATGCAAAATGCCACAGACACAGTTATATGTTTGCGTTATTTTTAGCTGCGTTGGCTTATTTCTTGTTTTCTTGCATCACTTTACAAATCGTTAACAATTTTCCACAAAATTCACTTTAATATGTATTTTCTTTGAAGTATTTAATTTTTTTTCTTGCACTATTTCACTTGCAACATTTTTTTCACCAGCACGCTGCTGTGCACGGCTTTACCGTTTAGACGTTCCACACTGTTCGCGTTCTCATATTGTAGTGTCACGTCGTGTAGTGCTCAGTGCTGCTGTTGGTCGGCCGTTTGGCTTGGCTGGCAGTTTGCATGCAATTTTCGATTATAGCATAGTTTACGGCGCAGCTGATGCGGCACCTTCAGGTGTATGCGCGCGCTCTCTCTCGATCTCTCTCAAACGGCGTTCGGCTACTTGGGTGGGAGGCAGATGCATTGCACGTTTTTTAACTACTACCGGCCGTAGCTTTTTATGGGAGCTTTCCGTTGGAAGGCATCACATGGCAGCTTTGTTCTCGGCTTGTTGAGTAATTGCGACGTTGGTTCTTTGGGAGCATTTTTCTGAACTCTGGTTATTACTCAATGCATAAATTGTTTCCGTTGTTGTTTGAGTGGTTCGTTTGTTCGTTAGAGCATTAAAATAGTCCGTTAAGTTTGAAAAGTTCATCAGAATTGTTTCTGAAAATAAATAATTTTTACAAATTATTAAAATGTTTATTTGCAAATTTGTATTATATTTTTAAATAAACATTTGCAGTGGCTAGCATTGGCACTCAAATTGTTTGGCTGTTAGTGCCCAAAGGTATGCTATATCCTCAATAACAAAAATATACGCACACAGCTGCATATGCGATTTTTCGCACTTCTCAAATATCCCTATCAAAATATACTATCGAAAGTTCAAGGAGATATAAATAGCTGCAAAACTGGTAGTAAACCAATGCCTCCTATAGTCAACTGGTGTTCTAATCAGGTTCCCAGCATTTAATCAAAAAAGTTGACTGCCATAGGAAGGATAGTACTTCAATGTAATATAAATATACTGAAGTCAAACCACTAAGCGCAACTATGCGAAGTGAGCATAGCATAGACAGACGGCAACGTCAATGCTGATTAACGGCAAAGTTGCTCTGATCAAAATCGTACACTGAGAGATGGCAGTATTGCGGGTTTAGCGAGCCGCAAGATCATAAGTTCGAATCACATGGCCAGAAAGATTGGTTTAAAATTTTTTAAGATGCTTCAATTATTTCATTTTCTTAAATGTTATTATATTTGCAGTCGCCATACAAATTGAAAAAAGTTTTTATTTAATTTCAGTAGGATTCGTCAGTTTTGTCATCGAAAACGCCCCTGATCCGCATTAACGCAGGAGGGACTGACGTTACCATGTGGTAACACGGAACATATGATTGAAAAAAACGTCTGTTTGTGGAACTCAAGTTTTCCAATTAGAAACTAAAGCTATTATTGAAAGCGTAAAGCTTTAAATTTTAAATTCGCAACGATTGCTATTTAGTTGTTAAAAGAAGTTTTTTGTGAGAGGACGTTCAAAGGTGGGTTTTTATTTAAGGAGCAAAAAGTGGAAAAAATGCATCTGGAAGAAGGTAAGTTAAATTGTTGTGTATTTATTGATTAACATGTTCCAGAAATTATAACATCAATCTGAAGTTAAGATACCACAATTTACTCTTAGTTACTAATTTTGAGGGTATATACACCTTTTTTCATATTTTTTGGTGTTTTAATGAGCGTGTTACCATATGGTCACGTCAGGAATTACAGAGTACAGGTTTAAAGATGAATTTCAAAGCACATGTGCACCTAATTCGCTGCTTATTTTAAGAAAGTCTTTGATTAATTCGCCATTTTGTTGCAGAAAATTCACATTAAAAGATATTGCAGACTATTTGGATGAGTTAGACGAAAATGATACCTAATGAAGATGGAGAACTAAGTGGTGAAGATGATGCAAACGAAGATGAGGGTGGAATTATTGACAATGTATGTCGAAATCAATTAAACGAAGGATGTGAGATTGTGCTAAAGAATGGTGAGCACGTGGACTCTGCGTCAATGGTGAACTCATGTGACGTTGAGGGAAACATTGAAGCAACACTAGCGGATCTTATAGGTGATGAATCCCATAGTGTAAGCCCCACGGTCCGTAAGCGCGAAAACTACCAAGGAGAGTACACAAGGCAACAAACAAGAGTCATCTGATGAAAATATTCCCAACACTTCTGTATCCAGCAGGCTAAGAAGGGTAGAAGGAATTCCGTCTGAAGAACCTCTTCCGTTAGCAAATAAAAACACAGTGTTTAACTGGTCTAAGGAGTGTAGAAGTGATCCAATGCCTTTATTTCCGGAAGCGAACTACAATGATTGCCGTGGTCAGCAGCCGCACGAGTTGTTTGAATTTTTTTTTTTTGATTATGCTTTACTAGAGCATATCGTTCGATGTTCAACATTGTATGCCACAAAAACATTTGAAAACCCTGTGCGCAATATCAGTACTCGTAGTAAGTTAGTTGCCTTGTACTTTTTTCTGTTTTAAGGACTTTTATACATGTATGTATTTAAATTCTGTTAGAATTGCGCACGTTTATTGGTATACTTTTAATAAGCGGCTACAACACCGCTGCTAATGTGAAAATGTACTGGAATATCTCCGAGGGCTTACATTTCGAATCTAACCTGGTTGCGCCTGATGATAATGAAGACAAATTTTGGAAATTGAGGCCTATGACAGACCACTTAAGGGCCAATATGTTGCAGCACTTCCTTCCATCCCAACAACTGTCTTTTGATGAGATAGCATGATTGCATACTATGGTCGTCACGGGTGCAAGCAGTTTTTAAAAGGCAAACCTATCCGTTTCGGCTACAAAGTCTGGTCTTTGTGCACTCCGTCAGGATATCTAGTCGATTTCGACATATACCAAGGAAGAAATCCGCGATCAAACACGGAATACGAACAGTGCTTTGGAAAGTGTGCAGCAACCTTTTTACAAGTTTTCCATTACTGACTGATCTGAAGTCGATGGGGTACAATGGAACCGGAACTGTAAGGGAAACTCGTATTCCATCCAGCTGCCCGTTGAACCACATGGTCCTTGTTAAAAAATAAAGCCAATTTTAATTAATTTTAAAGATAACTAAAATGAAGTAACAAAAAAATAAGTTGTTAAAACTTGCCAATATTTTAGAAACAGGGTATAGTAATATATTAAAATTTTTGTTTGTATTTTATGACTCAATGTTTTCCTTATTTTTCTTTTTAATTAATATCTAAGTATTTATGTATATTTTTTAAAAAACTTTGAAAAAAAAATCAACTGAATTAAATTCAACTGTTTTAAACTAAAAAAAAAAAAAAATGTTTTAAATTTTCTAGCAATTTTGAGCATCGTTTTTCAGTTCGCTGGTATATCGTTTTTGCAGGGGAGTCGTTTGTGCGGCCCGCCGGCGAGTCGTTTGTGTGGCCCGCCAACGAACTGTGCTTTTCATCCGACGGCGAGTTCGCCGGCGAGTCGATTGCGACTGTCGCCGGCGAACAAATTGTTGACCAGAACGAGTCCGAAACGACGTCGTTTGGCAAATTGGGTATGTACATATGTTTGTGTACATGTATATATGCACATATGTAGTACAAACGAAAACAAGTCTAATATTTAAGCTGCTCGTTGATATAAATGCGAACTGTTCTGATTGTCAAAAATTATGTGTTTATTGTACATTCGTTCATGTTTGTCATAGTGCGTGTAATTTTTATACCTTTCATGAGCATGAAATGGTATTATAACTTTGGTCCGATGTTTATAAGTACCAGAATAAGAAGAGACAGACCCATTAAAATGTATACTTATATGATCAGAACGTCGAGCTGAGTCGATTTAGCCATGCCCGTCTCTCTGTCTGTCCGTCTGTTTGTATGCAATCTAGTCTCTCAGTTTTCGAGATACTCCTCCATTTATATAGCTCGGAACATGAAATTCCGCACTGTTTTCAATAATTATCAACAGAGAACTTACAGTGAAAATAAAAAAGATGGGGTAACTATAACCTATAGCTCCCATACAACGGATTGTTCAGATATGAGATTTTTCGTTATAACTCCTCCATTTATGCAGCTAGGAACATGAAATTTCGCACGATTTTCACTCATTATTAACATAATACTTACAGAGAAAATAACAAGGATCGGGTGACTATAACATATATGTATCTTCCATACATCTGATTGTTCAGATATGGGATTTTACTGTAAAACTCCTTTATTTGAACAACTAAAACCGATAAATTTCGTAAGATATTTTATAAATAATAATACAAAGTCTACTGAGAAAATCGTCAAAATCTATGCTGTATAAGCTTTATCTCCTATACCACTGATTGTTCAGATACCAGTTTTTGCAATATGTCTCCTTTATGTGGGAAACTAAACTCAATAAATTGTGTTACCGGTTTACATACCGATCACATAGCAGTGAAAATCACTTAGATTGGTGCCATATAAAGTATATCTTCCATACCTCTGATTGTTTAGATGCGATTTTTTATATAGGTATGTAACTCCTCTATCGATGTATGCAGATGTATTCAAAAGCAGTAATCTGTCAAAGTAAAATTTGCAGATGTTCATGAAAGGTATGAAGACAGCGGTGCTCTTACTTGTCTAGAATAGTTTTTTGCTCTCGGTATCTCCTTGTATTAACTCGTCCTTCGTTTGTATACTCTGATGAACATATGTGAGGATGATAGCAAGGCCAACTTATATAAGATAGTGTTACAGGAGCAGTTGAAATTTTCGCCCGAAGTTTCTTAAAGAAAGCCATAAACGTAGCTACCGTTGGTTCAACTTGGTGTTATTTTACTCTAGATTGCACCGTTTGTGGGCCTGTTGAATGTATTTATGTCTTGGTTGTATGAAAGATCAACAAAATTTGGATTTTCTGGCAAGTTGTACAACTTATCGCTACATTAATGGCCATGTCGTACAAACTCATTTAATTTGCGTTTATTTTGTACACTAAATAACCAAAAATGGATAACTCAGCCGAAATAGGTACGTGCTTTCGTTGAATTTTATAAATGTAAGCCGAAACTATGAAATTGTAAAAATGATATTTTATAATGAGACTGCTCGCAAAATTTCAATGTTTGTGGGCAAAACGTTTTCGGCTTGCATTATGTCAAAAGGATGTGTTTTTGTTGCAATTCATTCTGTCATTTACTACCATTATGCGTAGGCCAATTCATGAAATCATTTCATGCGTTTGAGTAGAAACTGCATGAATGAACACCATTTCATGAGAGAGATGAGAGTTTATGCACTTAGTTTTTACTCAGATCGAGTTTGTACGACATGTGATACTTGTGCTTATAATTTATAAGGTAATTTTATGTTTTTATACTCTTG
>NW_023458557.1:90734303-90735842 GCF_013731165.1 Rhagoletis pomonella | reverse complement strand
AAAAAAAAATTCAAACAACTCGTGAGGCTGCAGACCACGGCAATCATTGTAGTTTGCTTCCGGAAATAAAGGCATTGGATCACTTCTACACTCCTTCGACCAGTTAAACACTGTGTTTTTATTTGCTAACGGAAGAGGTTCTTTAGACGGAATACCTTCTACCCTTCTTAGCCTGCTGGATACAGAAGTGTTGGGAATATTTTCATCAGATGACTCTTGTTTGTTGCCTTGTGTACTCTCCTTGGTAGTTTTCGCGCTTACGGTCTGTGGGCATATTGATTTCACATATTCGTAAAGCTGCTGTTCTACACTATGGGATTCATCACCTAGAAGATCCGCTAGTGCTGCTTCAATGTTTCCCTCAACGTCACATGAGTTCACCATTGACGCAGAGTCCACGTGCTCACCATTCTTTAGCACAATCTCACATCCTTCGTTTAATTGATTTCGACATACATTGTCAATAATTCCACCCTCATCTTCGTTTGCATCATCTTCACCAGTTAGTTCCCCATCTTCATTAGGTGGCTCAATATAAATTCCGTCTATTTGTTGGCAAAATGATGCATCATTTTCAGCTAACTCATCCAAATAGTCTGCAATGTCTTTTAATGTGAATTTTCTGCAACAAAATGGCGAATTAATCAAACATTTTCCTGAAATAAGCAGCGAATTAGGAGCACACGTGTTTTGAAATTCATCTTTAAACCTGTAGCCTGTAATTCCTGACGTGACCATATGGTAACACGCTCATTAAAACACCAAAAAATATGACAAAAGGTGTATATATCCTCAAAATTAGTAACTAAGAGTAAATTGTGGTATCTTAACCCAGGAGGGACTGACGTTACCATGTGGTAACACGGAACATATGTTTGAAAAAAAATGTCTGTTTGTGGATCTCAAGTTTTCCAATTAGAAACTAAAGCTATTATTGAAAGCGAAAAGCTTCAAATTTTAAATTCGCAACGATTGCTATTTAGTTGTTAAAAGAAGTTTGTTGTGAGAGGACGTTCAAAAGTGGGTTTTTATTTAAGGAGCAAAAAGTGGAAAAATGGCATCTGGAAGATCTTGTTGTGTATTTATTGATTAACATGTTCCAGAAATTATAACATCAATCTGAAGTTAATGTTACTTGCATGGGTGTTTTGAAGTGGTAGCTTTCTATATCTAGGTTCGCGCTTGTGTCTAAGTGCTTTATAATTTTTTACGTGTCCTGTGCTTCTTTCATCATTATAAACCTGTCTTTTAGTATTTATCATGCTAAAAATGTTCTCTTTCACCTCTTTTATTCTATCATGAGTTGTCTTTTTGTCAATTTTACCTAACGCTACGACTGAAGGTTTTTCTTTCAGTGTCGAATGAATGTTATTGTTGCAGGTTTGAATACATTTGTACATTTTCTCTCTTGTTGATAAATTCGGAGATTCTAATTCCATGATTCTAAATTTTTCTCCTATTGTATAGTGAAGCCTTTCGATGTCCGAGTTCCCTTATATTATTTATTTCTAATATATTTTCGCTTTCGAATTGTAGTTA
>NW_023458557.1:90730300-90734203 GCF_013731165.1 Rhagoletis pomonella | reverse complement strand
TCCATTACAACCCGGTCCTATGGATGCTAGAAGTGCGAATTCATATAAGGTGGTGTTACCGGAAAATGAATAACTAAATATGTATATCAGAAAATTAATAAGATGAAATGAAATTATTGTTTGATTTCTAACCAAACTTATGTATGTAACTCGATCGCCTAATGGTTTGCCGAACCGTTAACATATGTTTACACATCCAATTTCGTGAGTAGGTACCTGGTACTCACACCATTTTTAAGAAGTTTCATTTCTATCATGTGTACCATTTTTTTCTTCTTTTATGCTGAATAACGGTAAATTGCAAATATCTCGAAAACGTATCCATAGAAAAAAAATTAACTCTATTTTCGTAATCACCGTGCAATTCTACATACAAATTGGATAGTGGCGTCTGGAGAACAAAAACTAAACTAAAATTTGAGATCAAGTGTAATTAACGCTAGGATAGGGATGGAAAAGTCGACTGTCACAGTTTAGTCAAAAATCTACTTCTCGCTGAAAAACTCGACTTTTTTGAATGGAGTTCAGTCGCCTCAAGTCGATCAGGATTGGCTCTCGCTCGATGATTTTTCGACTTTTGCCTACTAAGAAGTACCTATTTGATAATGATATGTCATTGTACGCTCCTCTAACCCCTCAGCCATAATGGTAGGTATTAATTTCTTTTGTATAAGGTTGCCACCTATTCGAAATTAGTTAAAAATTAATTAAAATATCATAATATGGGCATCCAATGGAGGGTATTTTAAATATCTCTAATTCAAAAATATTTTTAATAGGCTATTTTGAAGCGCATGTTTATTTAATTTTAATTTTCGTTTAGATAAAAGTTAAAATAATACTATTCATGGTGGTACAAAGAGAAGGTTCTTAAACAATGCTTTCCCTATATACAAAATGGTATTCTTAGGATACTAGTGTAAGTTTGCCGCTTATTTTCGATTCTACACAATTTATCGAAAACATCGCAATATGGATAATCAATTGTTGAGAACTTTGGTCAGAAGATATTTTCCATCGGAGCTGCCACGCTTCTATGCAATAAACGTTTTTATTTTGTTAATTTCAATCAGGAATTTCATTTAGGTATACACAGTACATATTTTGGAGTAAGAAGTTTACTTAACAGATATCGAAATCAAACGTTTTTTTTTTATTTTCAAAATATTATTTTAAAGCTATCCAAATCTTGAAAACTTTAAAAGGCATAATGACTCCGGACAGAGCTCGGTCAAGCTGGTGCAAAACTTTAAGAGTCGAAAACCTCTAAGGTGATTCTGAAGTCAAGAATCCATTCTGGGCGCGTCTTTTTCATGATAACTGTGAGTATCCTGGAGCTAGTTTCCACCAGACATTTAATAGCCGGCCTTAAGTAAGAGTGAGGTTAATATTGGATTGCGATGGCAGATGCATTTTAAATGGAGCCGATTTAGCGGACAAGTATAAAGGACTGCATTTAGATTTGCAAAGGATAGATACTTTCACTAATTTTGGTATTTTAAATATGGATTATGACCGAACAGTGATGAGGTATGTATCTAGATACTAGACTACATGTTACGGCTCAATTACACAAACTATACCAAAAATAAAATAAAGACCAAATTTAATTATATCGTCATTTAAAGCACAAAATCCCGTATCGTGATTCTGCACAACCGCGAAACTGTCATTGGCTGCCAAAAATTGGATTTGCTTACACAAGCTCTTGGCTCAATCGTTATCCATTCGTCCTGAAATATACTAGGCAGATATGCGATTTGTTGATACGCGGTTTTGCACGTTTAAACGACGATATGTAGCTATGGCTTTTATTTATTCTCCATACATGCATTTTATTACCAATCGTAATTCTTCCTTAGTTTCAAATATTTACATACATATTTTCCGCCTCAAACACACACACACTACTACATAAAACCTCTCTAACTCTCAAACTGAAAGTATTATTAATCCCCCATCAATTATCACTGCGTATATAAGTATGTATGTTACATTTTTTAACACACCACTCAGCTGTTGGACGAACATATTTCGGACACAAACTCTACATACCAAAACATTAACTTTACAAATAAATTACTCACAACTCCCATATTTTGCCACCCACAATTGCCTGCAGCTGACAGCTTAATACTCAATTGCTTTAAAGAGCTTTGTTTCATTTCCATTGCATTCACAAGTATTTGCGTGAACTTTGAGTGGCTTGCTAGCTTTTGTTGTTACTGGTTATTGTTGGCCTACGAATATTTGCATTTGCTGAGCCACTTTCGCTGTATTTATGAAAATGTCACGTTAAGGAGTGCTTTGTCTTTGCCCTATGTTATTGGTACCAACAAGCAACTTTGTTATCCCAAATAAACGCACCATATATCTGTGGTACCTACTTAGCTCACATGACATAAGAAGTAGAGTCAGAATGGAAATTCTGCGGACCTTAGTCTGTGTTGAAACAAGTAATTTTTAAGCAAAAAAACAAAACCGATTTCAATTCTCATATGAAAATTTAAAAGTACAGTTAAATTCTTCTTGATCCAATGATCAGATCTAAACAAAATTTGTATGGGACCACGTGGTCCAAAGTTATGCGGTCACATATGTATATAAAAAAAAAAATAGAAAATAAAAATAAAAATAAAAATAAAACAAGTAAAAAAATCTAAGTTCGGACAGAGCCGAACATTAAATACCCGGCACAAGTATTAAATAAAGTTTTTTTCACCTTTCCGACAACTACCGCTACATGGTAATCAGAAGTGATTTTACCCCTATTTAAAACACCTTCTATGAATTTATATAATTTTTATATAATTATATGTGGGCGGTATCACGCCCATTTTCCAAAATTCCATAGTAATGTTACTTCTTCAATTCAAGTTTCAGTCAATTAGCGTCCTAAAATTTCGAAATATCGAAGTTTCAAGCATTTCTGAAATCTAACGTTATATGAAAATTGGGCATAATTTTAGTCCGAATTCAATAATTTTCAACGTTTTGCTTTTATGTGGCAAGCAAAATAACCATGGCGAGTTTGGTACAAAATGATCGAGAAACACATGGGTGGTGTCACGCCCATTTCCCAAAACTTTGTCATAAAGGTATTTTTTTATAAAGAATTAGCTTCCGTATATACTAATTTATCGAAGATTTAATAGTTATCTAAATTACCGTTATATGGGATGTGCGCGTGGTTATTGTCCGATTTTAAAAATTTTCAGCCGTTTGGTATGCGGCGCCAAAGTCAAAAACTATGCCAAGCGGTTACAAAGATATACACATGTAATATATATGCATATGATGTTCTTCTTCTTCTTCTTATTTGGAACTACAACCGTTTGTCGGTTCGGGCCAAAATTCATATATTAGTGACTCTAATAAGATTCAATGTGATATTCTTACGGTATTCCTTTGTGTGGTGATGTGATATGATGTTAAATTATAGTATACGTTTTAATTCAATGCGACGGGATGTACTTTCGTTGTGGTTAATGGGGATTTGGATGTGATGTGATGAGTCATGACGTAACATGATAGGCATGCGGTGATGTTATGGCATGCGGTGATGTGGTGTGGAGTGATCTAATGATGATGTAATAAGATACGCGACTGGTTTAATGTCAAGATCCAATGTTATGTGATGGCATTTGATATGAAGGATGAGATTCGATGTAAAAGTATATTACCATTTTGTATAACGTTGCTTAATGACACCGATACGATACGATGTGATTCAGTTTCATGTACTTTCGGTATTCTTCGTTACATTAAGATCAATAATGTGGTGTGATGTGATGTACAGTGCTGTGGTGTAATGTAATATTGTGATATGTGATGTGATGTAATGTGTTCTGATGTAATGTGATGTGATGTGATGTGATGTGATGTGATGTGATGTGATGTGAT
>NW_023458557.1:90670846-90730200 GCF_013731165.1 Rhagoletis pomonella | reverse complement strand
TGTGATGTGATGTGATGTGATGTGATGTGATGTGATGTGATGTGATGGGATGTGATGTGATGTGATGTGATGTGATGTGATGTGATGTGATGTGATGTGATGTGATGTGATGTGATGTGATGTGATGTGATGTGATGTGATGTGATGTGATGTGATGTGATGTGATGTGATCTGATGTGATTCGGTGTGATGTACTCTGATGTGATTTGATGCTGCCTGTGATGTGTGTGAGGTTTTTCTATAGAGAATTAAACAAGGATTACGTTGGTGTAATTTTAAATACCTCATTTACTGGTCTTCAGTATGCAAATAAACTTCACAAAGTTCAACTGTTAATAGCTAAATTAACTTTAGGACAATCATGCCCATTTTATACTTGGAAATGTGAAGCTCGTTTCTTTAGCTTTAAAACGACGTTAAGCAGAACCGAAGACACAACGATTTGAAGAAGTACACGATTGGTCAGAGTCACGAAAAATTCGAACTTTTACAGATCATATCTCCGAAGAAAAAAAAAGAAAAAAAATTCGAAGCGAATCGGAGACGTGGCATCTTTTTTTAAGAAATCTGGCCAACTTAAAAAATAATGTCTCAAATGTTTGTATACAGGCAGCGTCAAAACTATACATACCCTGACATATTAACAATTTTATTTATTTATATTTTCCATACTAAATATTTCTAATTTTTTTATAAAAATATAGTTCATTCCCCAGCAAAAGCCACAATAAACATTTTTTCAATTTCATATGAATCTTTTTATGGAAATTTTCAACTTTTCAGTTCGATGTCTAAACAAGGGCGTGTTTCGCGTCGCTAAAAATTACCGTTGATTTTTGAGATTTTTTTGTTGAGGGTGCTGCGCATTTGATTCCATAAAAAAATCGATTTTGTTGATGCGTTATATCAAACAAAATGCGCAATAACCTCGAGAAAAAAATTCTCAAAAATCAGCGGTAACTTTTAGCGACTTGAAAGGTGTTTTTTTAGAAATCGAGTTGAAAATTTCGATGCAAATTTCTTGCATTTTTTCTGTGTAAAATAAAAAAAAAGTTTTTGCCGTTGTATGAACTATATTTTTATAAAAGATAAGGAAAATTTGGTAGCAAAAATATATGTAAATAAATAAATCGTCAAAACATCAAGGTATGCATATTTTTGGCGCTGACTGTATGTGTATATATAGCTAGTATGTAGTTCATGAAATCAGAATTCATCATTAGTTAAATGTCACTTATCACGTTGTACTCGTTGATTCATTAGTATGCGCAATAAATTTGACCAAACTAATTTTTTTTACATAAAATAGCACTAAAAAATTTACGACAATTCTCCTGCCCACAAATGAAAATTGTTACCAAAAAATTTGTATACAAATTACTTATTTTCCAATTCTATTAATTTTTATTTCACCTTTCATTTCAGCATTTTCCGCTTATCGCTCAACCATTCACCTAAATTTCCTGTCTGCATAGCTTTCCTGGCCTTGTCAGACACCTTCCGCTCACCTTATATGTCCATTCACGCTTACCTACACACATACATATTCGTAGCTGCATATACTATACATGTTTGCGCGTGTGTGCGTGCATGCTTTGAGTTTCCTGAGGTTGTGCGTGCGTTTTCTCAAATCCGGAGCAAGCTCACTGCTGATTTAGAAAATTACCATTTACTATCGTTGTTTTTTTTTTTTAAATGCTACTTTATAACTTTTGTTTTTTCTTCTCTTTCTTCTTCTTCTTCTTTTGCCTTTTTTATGAAAGCATAGAACTTTTGAAATTGTTCCATTTAAATTTTTGCGCTCTCGCCCACAAAACCAATTGCTTCGAAGGAGCGGTATACCGACTCCTTCACCTTTAATGGTTCGCCGCCTCTATTCTCTATTTTTCAATACGCATGTCTGTATTTGTTTTTATTTCTGCAGATTCTGTAAAGTTGTTGTTATGAGGGATAACAATGTTGTTGCTTTTCAGTGGTTTGCTGAGATTGCGTAACATTGATGGGTGGAGAACTTATAAATTTAGCTTATTGTTTCGACAAATGTATGTAAGTACGCGCTCTTGCACTCAACGCCGTTTCTCTCGTTTTTACAAGTTTTTTTTTTATTCTTTTCCCTCTACAAAACAGCACACGTGTTATCCATTTAAAATGTCGGCGTATCTGTATGCGCATGTGTATATATTTATTTACCAACACATTACAATGGCATAACAATATCAGCTGTTTTAGCAGTTTGTACGTATTTACAAGTATTTAAACGTGTTTTATTTTACTTGTACTTATTTCATGTGATAGTGCTTCGGTGCTGCATAACTAAGAAGAAAAGTTCTTTTTTATTTGAAAGAAATATAACTAAAGTAGATAAAACTCGCAAACGAGTTGATAAATTTATCCTACCGACCGCGAAGGACGGCGATGAGTTGAAATACGGCTGCTAGAATCGCTCTGTAAGATTTTTTTGAGCTGTCAAAAAAAATGTGTTACTCATACGCCCTGTGGCTCAAATATACCTTTTCTGTTATCACTGGTTTACAGCAAAAATGTTCTATGGATGCCACTATCCAATTCCTATGTAGAATTGCTCCGTGATTCCGCAAATCGAGTTAATTTTTTTTTCTATTGATACATTTTCAAGATATTTGCAATTTACCGTTGCTGAATAGCTTAAAGCAAAAATTGGTTCATTTTAATCACGTATATCTTACGAACCAAATTAAAAATCTTAATATAAATTACGGCAAATGAAAGCCAATGAAATTCTCTATAATAAATCCGTATATACATCACTTTCCGATAAGGCTTATAGTTTCAGACAAATTAATTAATCATTCCAGCTGTTTTTATTTTTTAATGAAAACTTGAAAAAAATCAAGCTTTAACAGAAGAAAAATTTAAAAAATAACAGGTTCTGTGCGAAATTTTTGCATTAGTATTAAAGCCTAAATAAAGAATCAAGTTAGTGATGAAGAAAATCGATGGATAAATACGAAATAATGAGTGGTCAAATGAAAATGCTCAAAGATTTTTTATATGAAAAATTAGCAGTTAAGAAAGTTACTCATACGCCACGTACACCCGAGTAACATGCTTTACTGCTCGTCTTGGCCAGTTGCTGTCTTGCAACAGCAGGACTCCTTTGGTAAGTTTGCCTCTACATTTCTCTACAAACACTAGACACACTTTTGTCAACAATGCGACATACTAGTCTGCATTCATTGGAGGCATTCACAAAGGTACCGTAAGTGTCGTATTGTTGTATATCGTAAACTTTAAAAGCTTAAATAAATGCTTAGAGAACTTGAAACGACAACCAAGTATTACTTAACACTGCAAAAATTCATAATATGACTTTGATGGTACTTTACGTACCCCTTTAATATATTTTTTAGGTGTTTAAAGTTTACGACATACAATTAATTGTAGTTTTCTCAGGAAGAAAGTCGATGAACAGAATAACTCACAATCCATTTCCTTTCCACCTTGAACTTCCGCGCTGGCTTTTCTCCCTCTTGTATCCACTGCATAGACTTCTGTTTTAATTCGGTATTATAATACCGGATCCACACGTCATACACAGTGACAATGCGAGAAAAAATGTCGCCCCGATTAGCGTAACAGACGTCCAAAGATGTCTGCGAAGTTGTAACTCGGCGCTGCTGGTCCAATGGCTATCTGCCACAACTTGATTCGCCGAACTTCTAGAACACGTTTTTTTTTACTTTTCCAATATTTTCTTCGGTAATGGCATTATTTGGCCGCTGTCACCTGGAATCAATTTCCAGCAAGTCCCTGCCATGCTTGAATTCACGGCTCCAATAGTTAGGGGTAGCAAATAAAGGTACAGCCTCTTCATAAACTGAAGACATCTTTTCAAAATATTTCCGTCGGTGTTTTGTTCTTATCTGTGAGGAATTTGATGACGTTTGAATCCCTCATGGTGATGTTTACGACTCAATTTCTGCAACCGTAATTATGTTAATGACATGTAATTTTATATTTATACTACTAAACAATTAGTGACATGCAGCAAAAGACATTCATGATACTTAGAGGTACTTAGGCTCAAAATTTTTCAGCCTCCGCTCCTATGTAGATAGTACATTGCACATTCCACTTTATTCTCAATACACTTCTGTATGTTAGGGCGGATTTGAACGGCGTTTCATCTTGTCAATGTTTATTTATTGTTGTAGCGGCACTAATAGGCCCCGCCTATTTCGGTTCATCCATCAATAATTTCCCTCCAGGAGACGAGCAGTTTCAATAGGGTCGAACCAAAAGGAGAGGGGTGTTAGTTGAGTGGGATTGAGCTGGCATGTGAAGAGGTGGTGGGAGTCGTTCGCGGAGTCTCCACACTCATCGCGGATATTGGAGTCAAGTCTAGACACGTAGCTGATGAGGCGTCTGCAGTATCCAGACCGTAATTGGGCCATGGCAATGGCACCCCACCAGAAACTGTTTATAGAACATTTCGTTGTGGTCCCTTACGGAAACTGTTTTAGCATCGCTGTGTAGGTGGTGCTCAGGCGACGTCAGAAGGCACCCTGTCGGTGTCCGGAGTGCGGCGTTCTGGCAAGTCTGTCCCCGGCGACCAAACAGGTGCAGCATAGTTTAGAACCGGCCGGTCAATTGCTTTTTATGTTGCCAGCAACGTTTCTTTGTCTTTGCCCCAGGTGCTGTCGGCGAGCGACTTAAGCACCTTGTTGCGGCTCTGTACTTTGTTGACAACTGCGGTTGTGTGCGCGAGAAGGAGAGCAAGCTATCAAAAGTGACCCATATAATTTTTGGGTTGTTCACTGTCCGTATTGGTGTGCCATCGACATGAATGCCTAATTGAAGCCTCACCTCCTTCGCCCAGCTGTTGAAGAGGGTGGCCGTTGATTTCGTTGGGGAGAGTGTTAAACTCCTTGCTGTGAAGGAGCGAGAAAGGCTGTAGAGATAGCCGTTTACTTTTAAGCAGAGGTCATCAATTCTATTTCCAGACGCCAATAGCAGTCGTCAGCGTTTGAGATTAGAAAACTCCCGCAGGTGGTTGGGGTTGCTTCGAGATGTAGAAGTTGAACAGTAATGAGGAGAGGACACCACCTTGTGGAACCTTGTTTTATTCTTCTAAGTTTCGCGGTTTATTCTTGAGAGATTACTGACTACTAGGACTGTTCTTTCACAGGGCCGGTTGCGGTTTAGGCCATGAGTTATCTGGGTGTTTATGATGTTAAGTTCTGTTGTTGTTCTGTGTACTTTACGGAAACCATGCTGACGCTTTGCTGGGGTGGTGGATGAAGTACGGGAGTAGCAGAGATAAGAGTCTCCGTTGTTGACGGATTTCCCCGGTTTCATCAGTGGGGCCACTCTCCCTTATTTCCATATATCAGGAGTATTGAGAGTGGCCATTGACAGGTTGAGGACCTCCGTGAGGTATGCTTCTACCGCGGGCCCCAAATGCTTCAGCATCAGCATGCAAATTCCGTCGGGTCCAATGGCTTTGGAGGCTTTCGCCTTTCAGATAGCCACCTTCACTTAGCCGCTGATGAAATTAGTGGTGCACTGTTATTGACTAAGACTGCTTTACCTTCAAACTTGCTCTGGAGTCCGTTTTCGGTTCAGTTGTAGAAGTTTCGTATGCCTTGGGATGCTGGTCGCGATACGGGGGGTGAAGGAGGTGCGGGGTCTACCATGGGCCTGTTGTACTCACCGCAGTTGCTGTTGCTACCCGTTGGTGGGTAGTTGCAGTGGGTGCGATGTTGTCTGCGGCGGCAGTTTTCTGCAGCAGAGGACGCAGTAGGTTCTTGTCCACTCGTATGTGGTGCGCGGGCCAGCTCATAGGCGGAAGTGGCACCAGCCAAGGCATGTGTTGCATTTGACTGACGCCACATTCCGGTATACTCTGTTCTGACACACGAAGCTGATGGTGGTAGCAACCAAGAGCTGCTTCTTGGCTCGCACACGCGACCTGGCAGGGCTGGTAGAGTGCTGGGAGGTGTGAAGGGGTGGGGAGGTTTAATGTTACTCAGAGGAGCTTCTTGGAGCCGTACAGGCTCTTTAGGTGCTAGTTCGCTCCTGCGCATTGCGCGAGCGGGTAGTCGTGGAGGCGGATGAAGCCGTTTGGCTTGAATAACAGGGGGCCACAAAGCTTGTGGTGCACTCCCAACGAAACCTAAGACCAGAACATTTTCTTAGGTGACTCCATCCGTTGCAAGAATTTCACCGAAGTGGAGTTAAAATGGAGTCGTCTCTGGCAAACTCAGCATATGTTTCTGGTCCGGGATTGGCTCAATATCCGCCCGGAGAAGAAGGATGCAGAGCAATTCGGCTGTAAGGTATTACTCCAAACTGTTATTCTGATTTCCCCGTTAGCCTTCATATAAAATACCCCCAGATACTCGACTCCTTTAGAGGAAACCTGTTGTTGGAGGTTCTTCCTTTCGTTTAAAAAATTACACTGAAAATGGCAAAACCCCGAAACCGATTTGTCGCCAAACCGAAATTGACAAAGAAGGACGGAAATTCGTTCAAAAATGCATCATACTCCTAAATTGTCGGAACAATCAACAAACAAAATGAAAAGTTTAACCTTTTATTTTTCATCGAAATTACCTTTTAAATATTCTCAAAAAGATCAATACTTTGTCATATTTCTTCACTTTGGCACCATCTGATAAAGTTTGGCTCCCGGATTTTTCCAGCAATGTAATATTTCAGGTATGCGTATAAACACACATTTTTAAACGGAGTTCCACCTTCTCTGTCTCTAGTTTTTAGAGTAGAGAGACTTTATTCCATCCAGCCTTGTAATGCCGGATTGAAGTACATCCAACGGCTAGGCAAAAGAAGAGGAATCAAAAAGCTATAATTATTCTGTGTACCGAGTATTCACTACAGAAGGTCTCCTTTTTGTAACAAATCTATCATTCTATTAAAGTATATTTTAATCTTTAAATACAACTTTTTAGTCTTTAATTCTCATTTTTTTCTTCTTCGGCCTGGGGCTTCAATTAAATCCCATTAAGTGCCTATTCACACATTTTTCTGCTAGTCAATGCTACATGTGTGCATAATCAATGTATTGCATCGCACTCATCTCTACCTTCACATGTTTATTTTTTTCTTTTCTAATTTTAAATTTATAGTATATGAGGTCTCCTGCGTGTGTGTGGCAGTAGGCACCTCACTTCATGCATTTTTCATGCGCCATTTTGCAGCCAAACCCTCAATGAACACTTGAGAAATCACCGACGATGTTGTAATGCCAACAACAATAGCAGCAACAACAGTATTTCGTCACAGTTCAAGTACGGGGGGTATAGCACAGTTGTCAAGTAATTGTCAATGTGATTGCTGCTGTCAGCAGATCTACGCTACACTACGTACATACATATATACATAGCACATAGCAAGTCTTTATGAATTCATGTATGCACATGTATCTAAGTTTTTATGTGTTTTATTGTCATTTTGTTTGGCATACGACTTTAGCCCACTTAGGTTTATACAATTTGTCATATACTGTCAAACTTTTCACACACAAAAACATACAGCTTCACATAAACATTAAAATATATGTAGAAATATACACATTTTCAATTGGACTCGTATTTAGACTGTATGTACCTGCCCTACAAAAAATTGTGCGACGAAGCGAGAGAGTATTCGCTTAGCAAACCTGAAAGCCCCAATTCGAATCGCAGCTTGCCAAAGTTTACATTTTTGACGTAGAATACGTCTTACCTTAAGGTATGGGGGCTATGTTCAAATGTTGTAGTTGTAATTTTTAGAGCTTCACAAAAACGCTTATTGCACGAGAACTAATAAAGCGATTTCAAAGAAAAGTGTGGCGTTTCAAAGATAAAATTCCAACCCTGTCGACAGATTCATTTTTGTAAATAACCAATTCGGTTTCTGTCGTAAAAACAACGGTAAACATTGCCTTATTTTGGGGTCAATTTTGAGCCTTTAAAGTGCTCTAGCTACTTATTGTTGGCATATATAACTTTCATTTTCGGGATATAGGTTCTTTGGAGCAGTAGAAATATTATCGGGTACAAATTTTATATAAATTTAACAAATATTGAGTATTTTAAGGCAAAAAATTGTTGAAAAAATTTGCAAATTTTTTTCATTACCAAAATGCTCGAAAACCGCTCGAATGATTTTGTTTTTGTTTTCTTTAATCAAAAATTCAAGAGTTTTCCTTTCGTTTGGTATATGGGAAGTATTGGTTGATATCTTCTATATATGTTTATTTTATTCAAATATATGGGCATAAATGATTTTCCATACAACATCACCTCGTCATCATTTTGCAAACACGTGCACGCATTGGAGGCGTGGGAAGGAGACAAAAAGTATGTATGTGTCCGTAAGTACATATTTCGGGGTTTATCGGTATAATAATCGATACTTTGTCGGTTTTATTACCGATGTTTTTATCGATTTTGCTATCGAAATTTTTATCGATAATGTTATTGATTTTGCTATCGATATTTTCGGAACTTATCGATATAATGATCGGTATTTTTTCGATTTTGTTATCGATATTTTTTCTCGATTTTGTTATAGATATTTTGTTGACTTTGTTGTCGATTTTGTTATCGACACTGTAATCGATTTTATGATAGATTATTTATCGATTTTGTTATCGATATTTTTATCGATTTTGTTATCGATTTTATTACCGATATTTTTATAGATTTTGTTGTCGGTATTTTAATCGATTTTGTAATCGATAATTTTTACCGGTTTTGTCATCTATATTTTTATTGATTTTGTTTACGATTTAGCTATCGATATTATTATTGCTTTCGTTATCGATATTTTTATCGAATTTGTTATCGATATTGTTATTGGTTTTGCTATCGATATTTTCGGAACTTACCGATATAATGATCGATACTTTTATCGATTTTGTTATCGATATTTTTTATCGATTTTGTTATCGATTGTGTAATCGATTTTGCTATCGATTTTGTCATCGATACTTTTATCGGTTTTGTTACCGATATTTTTATCGATTTTGCTATCGATATTGTTATAGATTTTTTTATAGGTTTTATATTCGATATTTTTATTGATGTTGCTATCGATATTGGTATCGATATTTTTATGGATTTTGTTATGGATTTTGTTATCGACTTTGTTATCGATTTTGTAATCGATATTTTGATAGATTTTGTAATCGATTTTGTAATCAGTATTGTTATCGATTTTGCTTTCGATATTTTTTCGATTTTGATATCAATATTTTCATCGATTTCTTTATCGATGTTTTTATCGATTTTGCTACCGATATTATTATCGCTTTTGTTATCGATATTTTTTGCTTAGTGTGTGCTTTTGTTTTTTTACTTGGATATGCTCTTAACCATACCACGTATTCTACGTTTAAATTTAGCGGCTGTATCTCCGATACAGCCTGCAGGCCAAGACGAAGGCGCTGGACTGTTCCTTTTTATTTTTTTTTAAAGCGACTAGTCGATTTTGATAGCCTTCCTGGTACAAAGAGGAACAGTTAGTCTCTTCATGGGATAGTCGCATGTTCCTTTGCGATTCTTCCCGGAGCCATCCCGAATTCATCACATTTTTTGCAGGACGCATATGTACTATGCACATACATATGTATGTAAATGTGTGTGAATAATGCAGTGACAAGCTGAAATCGTATGCAAAAATTCCTGTTCATTAACTTTTATTTAGGGATAAAAGGCATGCCAGTTCGTTATGAGCTATAAATCTACCAGTTCCTCGTAGAAAAAAGTAAACTATTTAGTTTGAAGAAATCAAGGACATAACTATTACAAGAGAAAAGAATAAAAGTCAATCTATAATCATTATATTAAGATAAATTTTTTTCGAGTCATCTATAATTATTATTCATGGATTTATATTAAAAAAGTCCTTTCATAATAATTATCAGAGAGATAAATATTTTTAAGTCTTCAAAGACTTATTTTAAGACTTATATAATAAAACTCTTTCCATAATTATTATGAGCGCGAAAAAATTTTTTAAGTCTTAAAAGACGGGACTTGTTCAGGAGCATTTTAGAATTATTTGGGGACTGGTTTGGGAGTAGTAGTTTAGGTTCTGTTCGGGACTATATACACAATTTTTTTCGCACTCATAATTATTATCAAAAGACTTTTATAATATAAGTCTCAAAATAAAATTCTTTGAAGACTTAAAAATATTTATCTCGCTGATAATTATTATGAGAAGACTTATATTATATAGGTCGTAAACTAATAGTTATCGATGACTTAAAAAAATTTTTTCACACAAAATTATTTTCAAAAGACTTTTATAATTCTTACGAAAATTTGGATAACTCTTTTAAAACTCCAACATGAAATAATTATTATTCTGCGTCTCTAGTAGAAATTTTAGTTCGAAAACTGGTATTAAATAGGGAAGTCACACCAGTTTGTCATGGACTACGATCATAGCAGTTCTGCGCATTGAAAAGCCAAACCAGCCAGTAAAAGGACAAGTTCTGGTTAATGTGCTACCATTTCGGCGATTTCGAACAACTTTTGCGATCAGCGACATCTGCCTTTCAATTGCCAAAACCAAAATTAAAATGCTTTTAATTGTTTTTTTTTTTTCAAAAATGTCTTCTCTGGCGTCGGGTGTAGACTACCGATTCTGGTTCTGAGATCTCAGATTCGAGTCCATAAAAAAGTAAAATAAATATTTTTTTGTTGTTTTTAAAACGATACAATTCAAAAATTAAACAAAATATATCAATAAAAAATTAAAAAATAAAAATAAAAAACAAAATAAAGATTCCTCCTCTGGAATTCGAACTCGAATCCCTCGAATGACGTGCCACAGTTTTGCGCAATCGACATTTGCCACTGTTGCGGCGCTGCGAGCAAAATGGCATACTTATGTTTTTCACGGGGGATGAATTGACAGTCTATCCCGTCAACTGGTATGATTCTACTAGTATTTCTACTGGTAGGACGCTGATGCAGGAGCTGAAAATTGGCATCTCCTATTACACTGCCATGTTAAAAATACCAGTCGCTGACATTGGAAAAGGTTGCAACGTGAACTAGTTAGACTGAAACGCAAACTGGTAGCATTCTGGTTCAAAACTGGTAGCTTTCTCTGCAGGGAAGCAATGGTACTTTGATTGTCGTCGTTAGAAACATGAACATATTTTTTTTTTTGGTACATTTTTATATGTTTGTAAATTTTTAATAAAAAAAAGGAATATAAAATTATACAAATTATTAATGATTTGAAATGGGAAAAGTATGTTTTTCTTTTAAAGAATACGTATTCTCCACGAGACTCTCGTCTAATTAGTTATTGGATAATATGTTCTCGGTCGCTTCGGTCGCTAATGCTTTGCTGACTATTTCGAGCAAAAGACCCTTCACCAGCACAACTAATTCTTTAAATCTGCCTGCCGGTAGCAATAGCTTTCTAAGGGTTTATAATTCCTGTTCTGAGAATGATATATGAATGAGTCTACGATTGGAAACTTCTCGGCAACCTTCGTATATGACAATCCTTTTCCAATCGCAGTGGAACTCTACCCAAAAGGGCACAACAAAATCCTCTTAAAATTGAACTACCAAGAGACGATTATTCCACCTTATCGCCCTTCAAGCAGCTGCGACCATGAGGATCCAGTGCGATGTTTAATATCACTGCATGCATGTCTATCCCACCAGCACTGAGAACTGTTGTTTAAAAGTATAACTCCACAATGCTCATACCGCAATATAAAATTTATAGCTGAATAAAGTGCTGAAAGGCATTCAGGGATTCTCGAACCAACTGGTTCTTGTTCAACTGGTATCACAATGGGCCCATTGGGCCTCTCCTACATTGGATGAAGGCAGCCGCTTCAACCTTACCTAATCTAAAGTGCTGACTACTTCCTCAATAGCAACAAACTCTACTTGGAAACCTAAAGTGAGCTGGGAGCATAATTTTAATGTTGATGAAGAATTACCCAGAAGAGACTCCTCTATCGACGTTTCTGTCAGGCTCCGAGCCATTCCGGGGTCTCCTTGCTTTCACTGTCCTGCCTCCTCCCCTCCACTCATCTCTAAATCGGATGTGGATGAAGAAAAAGCTAATTAGTTTTAGACTAGTTATACAGCGATCCATGTCCAGATCCCGAGTCACTTAGTCAACCGGTGCACCGCGGCGCCCTAAGGCCGACTGCGTCCCTTGCTGCAGCTGTCTTACCTGCGATATCAAAGGGTCAGTATTGCACACGCTTAACTATACTGACCACATAATTGTTTTAATTATGGGGTTATGGAGCTGGGAGATAACATTGGGAAAGAGGCCTGATTTTTTAGCTATTTATCTCCTGCAGTGATACCTACAGATTTAATGAAGTCTTCCTCCCTACCTCTTCGATATTTTGCTTCCACGATAGCTTCACATTTATAATCGAACCCAAGTACTTGACTATATCAGAAAGAGCGAGGCGATAGCCCCGGTCAACGAAACCCCGGTTTAAAGACAAAGAACCGTTTTGACGAACCAATCACAAAAAGGAAAAAAGGCTAGAGCCGCTGAACCGAACCGACCAAATTACTCATCAGTTTCACGTCCCTGATATTCACATACATATCGGCCCCTTTGCGAGAAATTATCGTATTTGATATTTTTTCGGAATTTACTTTTGACGCAAATGTTTTCTACACCAACAACGTATCACACGGTAACACATAGTAGCTGATGTCCCTATAATAATAATAATAATAATAATAGATTGGCGCTTACACATATGTTAGTGTTTGGCCGAGCTTCTACTCCGATTTGCAGTGTGCGCCTTTATCTTGTCACACAAAGAGTAGGGACCTACAGGTTTACACCGACTCCGAACGGCGACTGTATTTTTTTGAGAAGCTGTTTTTCATGGCAGAAATACACTCGGAGGTTTGCCATTGTCTGCCGAGTGGCGACCGCTGTTTAAAAAAAAAAAAACATTTTTTTTTTGTTTTTTTTTTATTGTTTTATGTTGGTCGGAAATCGGGCTTGAGCTCAGACCCTACCTAATGGAAGCGCGCAATTTAAATCACTACTACATATAGGCCGCCAGTTCCGTTTAAATGCATTTTCTTCTTGTGGATGAAAATATCAAAAGTATTTTGTGCGCACTTAGTAAAAAATATAAACTTTTTAAGCGAAAAGCACCACCATCTAATGAACGGATCTTAAGCAAATTAGTTTGGGACCCTCTTGAAGTAACACCTTTCCGATACAAAAAAAAAAAAGAATTATCGAAATCAGTTCACGTGATCAAAAGTTATGCGATAACATACATAAAAAAATATGCCAGCGAACTGATTACCTCCTCCTTTTTTTGATGTTTCTCTCCTGTAAAATTTGGTTTCTGGCACATAGTATAATTTCGCGAAAAGTGGTCGATATGTATATCAATAGATATTAAGTCGAATATAATTTTAGATTTTAAAATTAATTTCACTAAAAATCGTTTATTCCAAGCTATATTATAAGAATGCTGAAAATTAGTATACAACCTATAATTTTTCTTAAAAAAAAACAAAAACTACTACCTCTTTGCTAGCGTTATTTTTAGTATCCTTGCTGTGTCTCTCTACCTTATGCTCTCTCCACGCTTTTGCTAAACACACAATTACCACCTTACAATTACAACGCATTCGACTAGAATGCGCTAGCGCTCCTTTGGCTCTTCTCTTTTGCAAAGCATTCGTTGCTATTTCTTTTTTTCTTGGACACAAACGTAGTAGACAAACGAAAATTAAGAAAATTGTTTGATACCAAAATTTTTTGCTTTTTTGTTGCTCAGGAATATACAGGAATTTATTTTTTTGCTTGCACTGCTATTGGATTTTATAAAATATGACGGAAAAATCTTGTATAAGTACAAAACTATTGAAAACTTTTTTAACGATTTCTTTTGGTATATTTAAATGGCTTTTTCTACATTCTTATCAGTTAATCGAACTAGACGACCCATTTTTGTTTAAATTTTTTCTCGCTTTTTTCACACTTCCCAACCCACTTTGAACGCCATTACATATACATATGTACATGTATGTATAACGAACACTACCATCTCCACCAACAAACATTCCGTCTACTTTATACCCTTCACCGCCCAACCAACACACACACATAAAACTTTCACACGAACACATTTTTACACTTATAGGTGCTGACCATTAACTCCACCTGGGCATTTTTACGACACGCGCAAACAAAACACACACATACACTAACAAATACAAAATGTATACTGACATTAGCCAGGGAATGGGAACAGCGACGGCGCTGCCGTGGCTATCGGTTTTGTTACTCATACGCCCCGGTGACCGCTACGAGGCATTAAAACCCACCCGCGCATTTGATGTTGGGTGCAGCACGAGCAGCACAAAAAATACCGTAAAGTTGATGTAGTAGTTGTCTTACGCATTTACATATATAGACAAGCACACACACACACATGCAACACATTAGTATGTATGTACATAAGCCACGCGCTCATTGCAGCCACTTTTGTTAGTGTGTTTGTGCGCTTCGCTTCGTTAATATCCATTTCACACACCCAAAAATGGGTTTTTGGTGACTCGATTCGCTTGCACACATTGTTTTTGCTTAACATTCGTGTTATTGTTATTGTTTTACTTGTGTTATTGCCGCTGCAGCATTGTTTTCGTTGTTTTTTCCCTACTTTATTGCTTGATTATATAAAATTTTGTGATATTTTTATGACAACTTATTCCAGCTGAAAAAATAAGAATTTTCGAAATATTCGCAGCGGCGATTTCACACATTCCATATATGATTGGCATTTTTTACAAATACTTAATATGCTTACTTTTTAAATAACTGCAAAAAATGCTAAAGTACGCAGTATATGAGAAAAGCAAGAATTTTCTTCACATCACTGAAAATTTTCTGCTAAGCAGCTACGAAGTAGTGTTGCAAACTGATAACCAAGCACAATTATAGCAATACAGTTCAATATGCGTAACTTTTGCACAAAGTTATTTATACTATTATTATTTTAGACATTTTTTTCTGATTTTGCTAGCACTTAGTATCTACACTTTCAGCCCATTCGACGTTGGGCCGTAGTTTTAGTCCGCGTCACTTGCTGCTGCTGCGGACCGCAACTTAATTCTCCGCAATGCACGAGACTATTACTCGCCACGATTGGCGAAAACCAATCCCAGCAGCAGACAGCAGCACACAAGTGTATTCCTTTTTTCTTGTAGCAACGTATGCAAGCAAAAAAAAAAACAAACACAGTATAAACAACAAAAAGTGGAACCATGCTCAAAAGAGAATTGGCGAGAATACACGAAAAACGTTGCAAGACCGAAAACTCTTGGCTTTGTAACACCACAACAAACCGAAGAACCAGCCAAGCAGTTGAGGGCGCCGGCGTTGTGGGGTAGTCGGCGCAATTGTCGGCCACTCGGTTAGTCGGTTGACAGTTCGTGTCCGCACACATGACACATTTGATAGCTTTTACAACTACGCAAAAGCTTAGAAAAGCCCAATGGTATGTTCATAAGCTTGTTTGTTTTGAAAGTGAAAGGAATATAAAAGCCAGAAGAAGCTCCAAAGCAACGACGAAAGGAGTGTGAAGTGATTTGAATTTTGAGTGTTGAAAAAAAATCCATGCAATTGAAGCATTAAATTATTAAATTGTAAAAAAAAAACGGAAAATGTGCAAGATGACAAGCGAGCTTTGATCGCTTGCAGTTACTCAGTACAACGACTTTCTTGATAAAAAAAACATTGAGTGTTCTGAATGTGATACAATTTCTAAATTCTAATATACAGGGTGCGTGAGGTGATTGAGGACTTAAACGACCTTTTAACTTGAATTCGTATAATGCTTTGACAATTTATTGCATTTCATTGAAATTTAGAGCCAAGTAAGTGACTTATAGTCTATATGTTTGTTAATTCACAAAATCGCCTTCAGCGACAATAAGAGCTTCGATGCTCTGCCAGAATGATTTGCATGCCTGGATCAAATTTTCCTTGTCTAGGAATTTGGCAAATGGAATGACGCCAAAAGACAAAAAAATCTGCTCTGAGAAGCTTTCAAATGTACTAGAGTTCTTGAAAACGAAAAACAAAATTCTGAACATTTTGACAAAAAATATTTATTCAAAAATTATCTATTCCAGATTCACGCAGCATACGAGATGAGGCGAAAAGGCAAATAAGAAACTGTTTTGAGTAGCTTTTAAATAGTTCTGGAGCTCTTGAAAAGGAAAAAATAGTCCTAAGAATTGCCCACACAGTATTCTTTTTTAGGTCGAAAAAGTTTAATGTATAAGAAAAACAAAAATGATTACTGTTCTGAGTAGCATTATTCTCCAACTGACTTGCATAAGTAAAAAGCTTTCACTTAAGAGCGCTAAATGGCTTTGAGTACTGCTCGTAGCTGGAATTCTCTCTAACCAACTTCAACACCAAATTCATTCCATTTTCCACACCCTGACGTTCAATTCTTGACATTCAAACACTTAGATTTCACTTTCCATTATAGTAGGCAGCTAACAACAACAACAACAATAATATTATGTAGTACTCGCACGCAGTTGGAGAGCAGAGCACGCTCTCCAACAACAAATCTGCACCTGCGAGCATTCGTACTGCAAGTGATTATAAAGCTATAAGGAGCAGCGTAAGAAACAGCAGCTGTAGCTTTCTTTCCAATTGCCCAAAATTCAGTTTATTGAACAATTTTAAAGTTTTCGGAGCGCACGCATACTAAATCATTTGTTTACATGCAAACTTGTAGGTGCTTTGTGCAGCTTTTTTTGTGTTTGTGTCTTTTTGTTTCTCGCAAGCACATTTTCGTTGGCCGAGGGTTTCCGGCTATAAAATACTTGATATATGCACACGCACACACCAATGTACATAAATACACATACAATATACATGGCATACGAGTAACTTGAGTAAAAAAAAAACTTTGAATTACAAAAAAGGTAGTGGCGAGGAAAACTTAGTAAGAACTAAGTAAGCTGTGATATAAGTAAAAACTATACAACAAAAACTAAGAATGTGATAAAGTGAGTGCAAATCCATATATATGGATGGTGTAGGTGTGTAAAGTACGTATTCTGCTAGAATTCAGGTAAGAAAAAAGGCTTTGGAAATTGTGGTAATGGGCTGCGAGAAATCTCCGCTCGCTGAAAATTCTTTTACAATAAAGAACTAGCAACCAATATCCTGCATATGCAACACAAATTAACTAAAAATGATTTTTGATATTATTCTAAGTGAGCTGTAGGTATATGTGATAAGGGTAATGTACCTAGCTTTATCACTGCGACCTGGTACACGATATCCCGTACTTTGGACTGAGAAATTCTTTATGCTCACTACTTTTCTTTGGGCCAAAATAGTCCTAAAAGTACTCGATTAAGGAACTTCTGGAGGACTTTCTGGAACCTTTACAGGTGGCAACTGCAGGAGAGAAGAATGGGATAAAACACTCCCAGTAGCGGAGGCGGTATATTCATCTACATTGATGGTTCATAGATGGGGCAAGCAACTGGATCCGGTGTCTATTTAGGGGAGCTGCAGACCAAACAATGTTTTCGTCTGCCGAACTATGGTGGTGTCTTACAAACAGATATCTACGCTATAGAGAGGGCGGCTAGTCTTTTACTAAGCAGTACAGTTCTAGACGATAAAGCAGCTATCTTTGACGATATACAAGCAGCCTTGAAAATGATGAAAATGTCGTGTCACGTTGACATCACTGAGCAATTTTAACGTCACTCTATTCTGGGTACCCGGACATAAAAAAAAATATGAACGAGTAGGCGCATAAGATGGCCAGATGTGGCTCTGATATGTCAATTAACAAGGCGCATAACTTCGTACTACCACCGTCCGGTAATGACGTTAGGAAAATTGGTGGAAACACTTTGGCCTTTACAAATGACATGTGGAAAAACCGGAAGACTGTGAGATCTCAATATTATCATGGCTTAGTAGGAAAAAGATGAAAGACCTCTTGAAACTTAATAGATCAGCTGTAAAAGTCCTCACCGGTGTCATCAAGGGACACTGTACTATAGTACCAATGCTGCAAAGATGACGAGTACCAATACTAGGCAGGTAGGTAGGTAGGTAGATATGTATGTCACTGCTACGCAGGGACACACATAAGCCACGAATTAAGGCCCGTTGTGATACCCCGACTAAGAATTTTCACTCCCCCTTGCTAAACCATTTTTAATCCTTGAGAACTCGTCAGGCATCTAGGGTTTAAATATCCCAATTTGTAAGCTCACTTAAGAAAGGAGACCTCAGAAATCTGCTTCTGAATATAGCCAGGCAGTTACAGAGAAGGTGGAGAACTTTCTCCTCCTCCTCCTTCTTGCATCTTCTGCAGCATTTATGGTAAGACACCCTGAGCAGTTCTGCGTGTTTACCTATAACACAGTGGCCCGTTAGAGCACCGATGATGTGAGATATATCTAACCTCTTTATAGAATATAAGCTTCGAGGCCTTTTTCGATCCCACCTAGGCCTGTGAAAACCTAGAAATGCTGCCATAAACCGTCCCAATTAAAGCGCATATTCTCGAGAAATTCTGTAGGCGTGGGATAGAATTCTTGAGAGCTGAAATGGGCAGCGGGACAATAAGCGGAGAGGAATCGATTAAGCTTCGCTCATGTCACTATGTAAATCTCCCGGCATTAGTAATGTAGACATCCACGTTTCCTTAGGTGAACTACTGGAAAAGCACCGCCTGCTCTCTTTAAGCTCTAGCGTATTTCAAACAAACCTTAAACCAACCATCTTTCTACTAAAAACCCTTGAAGACTGGCTATGCTATACATAAAAAAAAGAGGATTTCACGGGAGCGATTGAGCATCTGTAAGCGTGCATGTCAGAAAGGTGGAAACCGCATACAATTGTTAAAGTTAAAGAGAAGTATTTTAAAAATCAATGGGAATTTTAATAATCATCTGCTACCCGGGGCTACAGTTAAAGTTCAGGGTCAAGAAAAACTTAGTTAATTTATTTATCACATTCTTCGTGACAGAACTCACTTAGCGGAATGAAAAAGTGCCGCGAGGCGTTGTATTTATGTATCACCGTTCATCTGGATTTTTGTGCTAATAAATGCCCTGGAGGAACTTATCGCCAAACACAAGTTTTTGGATACTGCGCATGATTTCCCCAACTTGGTCACAAAACGGTCTGCTATCTGCAGATTTGCTATTAATACGGGGAAGACGGAGCTTCAGTAGGAAAAAAGCGCCTAATGTCCAGCTTCCCTTGATCAGCGTCCTTGATAGTGTCAATATTTAGGGTGTAATCATAAACAAAAAATCCTTCAAGTCAAACATTGATGAGTGGGCAAGGACTTGAAGTGGGCACTCACAAATGTTGTTGTAAGAGCTCTATGGGGAAGATATGGGTTCTTTCTCCGAAACTAACGTATTGCCCATGTATATGAACCCATAATCAAGCCAATTATGTTATATGGGGTCATTATTTGGCGGGATTCATTAAAGTCAAATGTAGTTAAAAACCAAAGAGCTTCCGTTTTCGGAATCAGTGGAGCATTCTGTACAACTCCTACTCCAGCGCTTAACGCTATGTCCAGTGTTGTACCTGTTGACAATGTAAATATCTACTCTGATAGCCAAGCCGCCTAAGCACCCGTACTATAACGATTAATGCAAAGTAAATCGTCAGCTACGATGATACCTAGAGATGCTCCACCCAATGGTCAGACCTTCACTAAGTAAAGGTAGATTTTACAGCTCTAGCTTTAGCCTCATTCCATTCCGCCATCTTTCCCAGGTACTCTGATTGGGAAAAAGGTCCATATTCTAATTACATTGGACAACTGATTTCGTTGTCACTAGATAATTCTGTGATAACACTAATGGATTATGCACATTAACCGAAAATCGGTTCTAACGTTCCGAAAGATCCGAAACGCGATTTCAAAAGAACATTAAATGGCTCCGAAGAAATGGTTCTGCATATGTATATTAATATTTTCGAAATAAAACTTTTCCAAATTCCTTTCTTTTGATAACCATATTCAAATATTTCTTTTTAGCTGTCAATTAAATTTATTTTTAATTTTTAAACTGTTGGCAACCCTCTTAAAAAACATTTTCGAAATAAAGCTTACTAAGCTCTCTCCTTTGATTGAACTGGTTCATTAAAGTGCTTTTAACTTTCGGAACAGGTGGCAACCCTCTTAAAAAATTATTTTGGAATAGCTAATTTCCGAACTACTTTCGTTTGGCGTTGACATTGCTGCAACATTTTGTTTAACTTATGAATATATTTATATTAACTTTCTTCTTTTAATTTGGCAGCCATTTTCAGAAAATATCCTATATACATATTAATCCGGGTTATAACCTAATCGTACGCCAAAGGGGCGAGCATTTATGCCAATTTGACGTCATTAGAAGATGCGACCAGGCGTAATGTAATAATCAATTTTAACTTATTTATACCACTAAAATTAGCACTTCACTGCATACAAAAAAGATGCACAACCACAAAAAAACAATATAAAAAAAGGAAAGTAAAATAAATTGACAAGGAATGCGAATGGAAAATAGCCAAATATAGTCAATTAGGCAGACAATAGAGACTGGCTACATCGCTTGTTGGCAAGGTTGACACGTGGGTATATGTATGTATAGATGTTTGTGCATATGTGCATATACATATATGTGTATGCCAATATGCTTGTTGGCTTGGCATGCCGGTATATACTATACATGCATACATACTGCCATACTAAGCTAACTATACTAAACCACTAAACCATACTCGGAGACCTACGTATGTACCATAAAAGAAAGACAGAGTGTTCAACCACCGGTCATCAGTCTGGCTAAAAGATGCTTGCGTTCTTGCCTGAGTGTGTATATGTAGGTATCCGAAGCACAACCCAGCGCATGTGTAGATATGTAGGTATATATTTACTTACATATGTTTTCTTATGCATGCCATAAATTTACTTCCGCCTGGCAGGCTATAAAACCGAAACCTCAATTAATTAATAACCGAAAGTCACACAAACAAACCAACACAAAAGCCTGCCACATACGCTCACATGCTCATGCGTGCTGAGATGAAAACACAAAGGAGAAAAAAAATGAGGAAGAAAAAATAAACCAAATGAAATAAAAATGTGAAAGAGCAATGAAAAAGCCAACCGCAAGGCGACATAATGGAGCTGTTCTTGGTTGAAAATTGTCAGACATACATAGGTACACATACATAAGTAAGTACGAGACGCAATTGAATGCAATCGCCTGAAGCTTTGCACGAATGAAGGTGATAATGATTCAAATTGAGCAGAATGTACGCAATGGGGAAAAAGGCAACCACAAATATGGGATGGGAAGCTGCAAAATTTTAATTCTCTTCGATTTCTTTGTGATTGTGTCAGCGAAGCATGTAAATCGCAATGAAATTGGTCAATAATTAATAGAGAGGAAGCTGTCTTGTCTTGTAAGTATAGTGAATCTTTTGTCTTTGTTTTGTTGTTGTCAAAGTGTCGCGCAATCAAGTCATAATCCATTTTCGGTTGCGTGATTGTATGATGAGGCAGTGAATATTCAAAGGACCATGAGTTTGGCCGCCATCTTAAGCCATAAACTATCTGCTCTGGATTGAAAAATATATACAAGCGTATCAAACGTATCAAAGTAAGCATATATACATACGTTTGTATAAAAGTACTAAAATTGTAACAGGCCGATGTCTGTACACGCGATTGGTACATTTGTACAGATTTATAAATTTTTTATAATGGGCTATTGGTACAAAACAAAAAAAAATTGGGACAACATGAAGTAAAATATTTTTTCATTCACACGATTGAGATACGACTCTCACCAAATTTTTAGCAAATGCCTAATCGTGTGAAAGTGCCTTAAGAGCAACAGAAGCCAAATCAACAATTTTTAGAATATTCGTCTCTCTGTCTGACTGTACATGTGTACGGCTATCACTCAAAAACTATTGTATGCAGTTGAATGCAGCCATCACTGATGTATTGCTAAAGGTTCAACATAAAATATAGAAAAAATATTAGAGACTTTTCTCCGAAGCAAAAAATCGAGAAAATAAAAAAAATCTGCCAGAAACGTTTCGATGACTTTACCCATTCTCCCCACCCCCACACATAATTAAGTACGTATATAATACTACAAAAACTGTAGCTAATTAGTTTACCAATTGGCCGAATAAATGTAATATTTATTTTATTTTTTTTTGTTCAAGGTGATACAAATTTCGGCCACTTTCGTCAGCCAAAAATTCTGGTTAGATTCAAAAGAATTCTTTAAAAAAAAAAAAACTAACTAATTTTTTACTCAATTTACATTTACTCATCTCTCGAAATGTTCAATTATGTAAACCTAACATAAAAAATTTAACATGTATAAATGTTACTCACACGCCATGTTGCACTACGTTGTACGCGACCGCTTTTTGCCTTGGCAATCGCAATGATGTTGTCATTGTCTTCGCTGTCTACTTAGCAAACAAAACTGCCACAATTACTTAGCAACGGCACGCGCCATTATTGCGGAATCGTTATGCAAGAATGCAGTTTCGAGAAGAAAACCAAATGAAATTAAATATGTAAAATAAAATCTTGAACGCGTAAAATACAACACAATTTCAATGTCACGCATGCGACGTGGAGTGCAAGCAAAAGTCGGGCGTATCTATATTAAATAAATACATATGTATATATATTGATGCACATGTTTATATGTACATATATATAGAAATGTATGTGCGTACTTCTTAATTTGAGCACATAACAGAGAAATAAATTTGTAAAAAGACGCAAACAAAAGTGGATTACGTGAAGGTACATAAAGGGACTTAGCGAATGTAGGGAAAAGTACTTTTGCTTTTTTTGTGTGAAACAAAATTATATAAGAAAAAGTGTATGCTTGTTAACACTCGTGCACAAGTGATTGTAAATTCAAACCTGTACTAGCATATTTTGCTTACATTATTTTTTTTTATGTATTGTTTTTGCTCATATTTGTTGCTGCTATTTTTGCAAGTAATTCATAAATTTGAAGAGATAAAATGCAACTTTTGCACAGTTGCATGTCAACAAATGTATTTTAGTGTTTTTTGGTATAAATAGTCTGTGCACTAAGCTTTCAAGTGTTTTTTTTTTTCATGAGCAAATCTCACGAGTTGTTATGTGTTTTTTGTCGAAAATGGTTGCACCCTTACCTTAGATAATGCATTACCCTCAGTTTTGCATAAGAAACAAGATTCCACCGCGAAATTGGTTTCAAATTTGAATTTCAAAAAGATATACTAACAAGTAATTTTTAGCAAAAAAAAAATTGACTTAAAAAAATATATATATATATCTATATATTTCATGATTCAATAATCGGATCTAAACCACATTAGTATGGGACCACCTCTGAGACACTACCTTTCCAACCAAAGTTATGCGGTAACATACATAACAAAAAAAAAATATTCCGACGACCTGATAACCTCCTCCTTTTTTGGAAGTCGTTTAAAAAACTATAAAAAGCCACTCGTACTCATTTACCCGTTGTTGTGTATGTAACGTATACGCCCCGCAGCACCATACGCAGTCAGCTAAATCGTTTTAGTGCTCAGTTTTTCGGTTGAAAACCGCAATAATGCATATTAGAAAAACCGAAATTATGCATATGAAAAAACGAAGTAATGCATACATGCACAGTTTCGACTCAAAACTGAAATAGTGCATACATGAAAACGAAATTCTTTCTGCGTAGGCGACCTTCAGCCGGCATTATTTTTAACATTTATAAGGAAACTGCTCCGATAGATGCATTCAACATACCTGCACATTAGCGATACCTGCCTTAAACATTTGCAACTATAATCAACTATTATCAAAGAAAGTAATACGTTTAGCTGCACTTGCTCTACACTTACCCTAATTTTAAATACTTTTACTTATTTTACTCATCTCACAGAGAATATTGTTATATAGATAATAAGATACCATTCGAAAAAATTTCGCTTGCATTATTTTCTACGTAGTAAGCACTCCTCCATTATTAGTTTTCATAGAGATTCGGATACCTTCCTTATTGAAGTAGTAAAGAAAATTCGCTTAAGTGTTTTTTTCGGTTAAGCGCACAAGTTTTTCGTGCAAAGAAGGATGGGCAGCTAAGCAAATTTCTAAAAATAGAAAATCCTAAGATTTTTCATAATTTCGTGGTACACTCTTGGAACTTCGCCGATATGTTGTATTTGATGCCAATGCCCATTGCCTCTAATATGAACATTCCATTTGAGACTTGACGACTTTTTGGTACTTTTTCACCTAAATAAACATTTTAAAGCTAAAATTGTTCAAATACTTTATGTATCCTTTAATGTACTTTTTTCTGGAACTCCATTAATTGAAATAAATGCAAAAATAATGCTTTACTTGCGTACCCGGCGAACTCCGTCTCGTCCGAAATTAATTTTTTTTTTTTGAACATTTTGGTACAACACTTTCACCAACTACTCACTTAACGACTTCCAGTGACAGATTTATCTGCTTTAATAATGGTTTCGTGCTCGTCAGAAGGCATAATTTCCATTGCCACTTTAAATAATCTGACCAAAGCGTTGTGTCAGTGACGAAGTTCTTGCAATTTTTCAATGATCTGGCGTTTCATAGCACAGTTAATCGCACAACGTTGATCAATTTCGATATGAGAGTCAGGGTGACCAGAATTTAAAAAAAAAGCGCAACTTCTGAAAAACAATCGCCGATAATCGCCAATTTTTTTTCAATTAAATTCATGAAATCGATTTAACAAATGTTTTATTTCAAAAATGAGATCTTGTTAAAATATAGATTTTAAAACCAAAAACAAATAAAATACCTTCAGAGGGTAATAATAAATAACGCAAATAACTTATATAATAGTGATGTATAAACAATTTTCGGCCGCTGTGGTGTAGTGGTAAGCAGTGCGCGCTTCCACTCCACAATGCCTGGGTTCAAACCCTGGTCAAAGCAACATCGCAAAAATATAGAAAAAAGGTTTTTTCTTAACAGCGGTCGTCCCTCGGCAGGCAATGGCAAACCTCCGAGTGTATTTCTGCCATGAAAAACAGCTTCTCATAAAAATACAATCGCCGTTCGGAGTCGGCGTAAAACTGTAGGTCCCTCCGCTTTGTGTAACAACATCAAGGCGCACGCCACAAATCGGAGGAGAAGCTCGGCCAAACTCTAACATATGTGTAAGCGCCAATCTATTATTATTATTAAACAATTTTCATTAAACAAACGCAGACTCTTTAAAAATATTTGTTTCAACACATTTTGCAATATTAATTGATTAATCGCACAATCCGCTTTTAAGAGCTCGGCGCTAAAAATTTAATAAAAACCTATAATAAGGCTTGATCAGCTATTTGCACAATTTCTTCAAAATCACCTGTAGTGTCTGAATGATTTACATTTCTGTTGTTGTCATATATTGAGCTATTCAACCTTGATGACATACTGTTTGATATTGGAAACGTTTTGCAGCAGAAACTATTAGCCTCCAACTCAACAAGGCATGTGAGTGCGGCAAGGATAATAATATGAATTTACTTATATTTCCAAAGATCTTATTGCAAAATTCTTCAGAGTCAGATGGAATGGTTCTGAGAAAACTTATTCCATGGGAAAGTTAAAATATTTAAATATTCAGTTTCCGCTGCTTTTCTTTCCTTCAAAGTCAAATAGTGTATTGGCAGGTCCCTGAAATTTCCCTCTTGTGATTCACACACTTTTCTGGTGACAAAATCAATGCGTTTTTTAAAGTATTCAATTGACTAGGTAATCGTTTAAAAAGTTCTTCGATTAGAGTGATTAAACATTTTTGAGAGTTGTTAAGGAGCTGGTCCCTCCTGAGGTCGCCCTGCATGAATTCGCGACGCATGCACTCGAAGCTGTTCATTAACTTGGTCGCATGGCTGAGGGTTTTGATTTGCACTGGTAATTGCCAATCTTTGTAAATTGCAAAATGTCGAAGAATTCAAGCTAACTTTGAAGCAATCGAAAGATGTTCCTAAAACAAATATACGCGCCAAATATTCTCATTCAGTATTATCGTGATTTTCACCCGAAAAAAAATTCACCCAAAATTTTTTTACTCGCCCGTAGTGAATACATGGAAACGAAAAGTGAACCGGTTCGAGGAAAATGAAACTAATGATAAGGCTGATTTTGTATTTTTAATCAAAATTCCATTATACATTTTTCAAATCCGGCAACTGTAAATGGAAACGGTATAATTTACAACGCACTCTAACCTAACCTAACCGATATATATATGTACATAATTGTTTAGAATCGTCACAATTTTGAACCTGAGCAAGCAACCATTTCAATTGCAATATCACAATCCGTTCAAAAGCTATGTTCGGTATTAAGTAAGCAGCTTTGTTTTATATAGTACATATATGTTCAGTGGTCGAAATAATTATAGCCGCACCACATTAAATTAATTAATTAAAAATGTTAGAAATTTTTACCAAAATTTTTTGATTTTTTTTTTTTTTTTAATATTGCACAAAGTTTGAAACTTGGAATGAACTATATTTTTATAAAAAAAAAATAACCAACATCAAATAACAACAAAAATAATATGTTTTAACTTGTCAAAATGTGGTGCGGCTATAATTATTTCGACCACTGTATATAAAGATTTAAATTTTTAAATAGTTGGCCACCCTCTTCAAAAGTACTACTTTTGGTTAAAAGCGCATTTAAATGCATTCCATTGCCTGGATGCGTTTCAATATTTTACTCGATATATATTTAAGTTTCTAAAATTTTAAATTTGAATTTGAACTAACATTAGTTATAATTCAATGCATAACGTTTATATAAACTATATGTATATGCATATATATACATACATATGTATGTATATTTGGTTTGCGGAGTTCTGTATGAGGAAAATCAGAAATGTATATGGATAAATAAAATAAGTGCTCACTTACAATACAGAATATTGAATTACAGCATTTTAATTACCGAATATTGAAACATAACAATACAGCCCTTTCATAACTTATCTTACCTGGCAATGATAGTCTTCTTCCTTTTTTGATATATATTTCAAGGAATGAAACCGATTCAAAATAACGTTCCGGTTTGGGTTTCGGTTTTGCCAAGTGTTTCGGTTTCGGTTTCGTTCTTCAAAATTTATTTCGGTTTTGGTTTCGGTTTCGTTCCGGTTTCGGTTTTTCACAGAAATTTTGTTGATATTATTTAAATCACAATGTCTTAAACGTTGAGGAAAGAAAATCGAAAATTACAGTTCACTGATAATATCAACACTAGGTTCTTTCCCTAACAATCCGGACCGGATTTGGTAATTAGAGAATAAGAGAAACATTTTCTTTCAAAAATGGAACAAAGTTCAGAAGTACGGAAACGCAAAAACCCACATTTCGTGCCCACAAGTCGAGAAACAGCTGATTCACGTTGTTCTTGTTTTTGTCACTTATACCATGCTCTGACCGACATCGGAAACATGTTTTAAACTAAACTTTTTTTTTCGATTATTTATCGAAGTGGAAGTCATATTTTATCATCTTTAATACGCCATTTCGGATTTATTGTTAATTGCCTGGCCAAAGCAAAATAAGAATGAAAGTTAAAGGTTGTAAATGAAAAGAAAATGAAGGAAAAATGTTTTGGTTGTCGGTCAGAACATGGTATTAAATGCAAACACTTGGAAATTGAATTTTGGTCTCACAAATTTGATTTTAAGTACATAGATTGAAAATACATCGGCCTGTTGATTCACTTTTCCTTAAAAGCACCAAGTAAATGCAGGCAATATGTAAACACAATACAGCTGATATGCACTTTGACACTTTATCCATTTTTACTCGGAGAAAATTTCGGGCTATTTCGGGCAGGAAGAAGAATACACTTACGATCGAATACGCTCGAATTTTCGCTCTCTATTACCCATTTTGTTGAGTACAGACATGATTTCTGGGCTATTTTGGGCACACGCGGGATCTCGCATTGCGTACGGGAAAGAAACTACTTAAATATAATTAATCGATTATCGATTCACAACAACAAAGTCATCAGCAGATTTTTGCGAAAAGTTACCTTGCCATACTTATTTACTACTTAACAAGAATTTTAGCAAAATGTTGCTGATTTTGGTTAAATAAATCATTTATTTCAAAGAAATTTTTATTTATTATTTTTGTAAATTTCTGGAAACCGATTGAAACCTGTGATTGAAATGGTTTCGGTATCGTTCCTTTTCAGGTCAAGATAACGGTTACGGTTTCGGTTTCGGTTTTGAAAAAAACGAAACGGTTTTAAACGGTTACGGTTTCGGTTTGGGTTTCGGTTTCATTCCTTGATATATTTTAATGAAAGGACGTACCTGAAATCTTCCCCCATTGTTGTTATTGCAAGGAATGTTTAGGTAATTTGATAAGTATAACAGAACACCCGCTAGTTACCAAAATAAGCTAAGAGTGGAAATGAGCAACAAAGAAGGCACTTCTACAATATTCAAAATACCTACATACATATGTACATATGTATGTATACATAGTACAACATATATTCTAGTTCTACTTAATCTAGGGACACTTTCACTTATCTATTAAATTCCTTTTTTTTTCACACACCAACACAAACACACATAAATGCCTACAAACACATACGGGGCGTATTAAGGCACGCTCGCACTTCGACGCATCACGAAAAGAAAGCACGTTTCTTCACTTTTTAATTTTTTATTTTTCTTTGCATTTTCGCCTTCTCTTTTCTATTTGCGCCTTTCTTGCACTAATTTAAGTACTGCAATGTCAAGTTGCATCCGCCATGCCACCACTACCAGCAGCGCCGCTAAGCAATTGAGGCAATTCTTTCTTAGATGCTGTATATACGAACAAGTAATTGCAAGTAAATTCGTGCAAACATACGTATGTAAGCTGTGTGTGTGTAACACTTTTAAGCTCGTGCAGATGTTCTAAATTTGTTACTTGTTGTTGTTATTGCCACCGCTGCTGTATAGCCGTGATTGGCGCTGCCAACATGTCACCAAGAGATTGTAAGCACATTTTCTTTTAAAATGTTTGCTGCTGCTGCTGCTGCTTTTTCACACGCCTCACGTGTCATAGTAAACACGAATATACCCGCGTACATATACTGCAATGTGGCAGGCACTTTGCAAAGGACCTTCAAGCAGCACATACAACAACAACATCTGCCATAAAAGTATCCTATACATATATACAATGCGTTAGTGTGTGTGTGTGTATGCATGTCTTATGCACTTCCGCTTGTTGGTATCAAACACACACACTCAACCGACGGCAACAACCCTGCAAAAGGGTGTAGTACAACAGCTGTTACTAAAGCTGCATACTCGTATTCAAGACGCAGCGGCATGTCGACTATTGAGGTCCGTGAATGGCACACATGTGCGCCTTTTAATTAGTAGCACAGAAAGTATTTTAAACAAGTGATTGTAACAAAAATGCACCACTGCAATAAGGAGTGAAAGAGGTTAAGAATAAAAGAAAAAAAAATATGCTAAATTGGCTGGCAATGAACTTCAACGAGCAAAATTTTTAAATAACAAATTTGAGGATATTTGTATGTGCACATTAGACCGTACTAGAAAAACTACACCGTACACCTCTGAGTCTAAGGTATTTGTGCAAGGTGATTACGACAAAAAAAAAACGGTTGGGCCAGCATATGGGTCGCCTTTTTGCATTTTTCGTCACATCTTCGGCATTTACAGTCGGCTCTTAAAGTATGATACGTCAATCTTCTTCTCTTGAGGAACAATTTTTTTTATTTTTTTATTTTAAATTTTATTGACCTCAAGTAACCCGTTCTATTACTTAGGCACCAGATCTCAGTTGCTTCCAATTGTTTTATTAAACCGCGGTATAACGAAGATGTTTGTTTCGAAAGTGGCACAAGTCACTCAAAAAAAAAAATCAACCCTGCAAACCAAAGTTCCGGAAATCTTAAGGAAATCGTTAGGAGTATCTCATTTCTGTAATGATTTTATTTACGAATTTTCAAAGAAAATTATATGAAGTGGTTGACACGAATTCGTCAAGAAATTTCTGTACGAAAAATAAAGAAAATTCTGGAAAAATTCTGAAAGATATTCTTCACATAGCACCATTATTTTCGTTGCTCCACAGATTTTCTTCCGAAATTTCGTAAAAGAACGGAAGTGTGCGTAATTTATTTCATTTTAGAAAGTTCGGCAAAAAATCTAGTTAAATCTTAACGAATTCTTCAAAATTTCTTTACAATGCAGAATACTCTGAAAAATGGTTTGCGGGGAAGTTAATGATAACACTCATTAAACCCTCAATTTTATTAAAAAAATGTACTAACAAAACTAGGAGCCAAGTATTGTAAATTTTTTTAAAGACTTTTGACATTTCAAATGCATGATTAATTTAAGAAATTAAGTTCAATGTAAAATAAAAAATTGGTGCCAAATGAAACAGAAAGGTCTGTAGAATTGAAAAATATTCAAATTTTTGGTACATAAGGACGAATAGGTATTTTTGTTTGTTCTTTCTTAGTTGCTGCCTGTGCCTTTGTTTTTGTACATATCGGTTTTTGCGTTTGCCATAGTTTTCACATTTGTTTTTAATTTTATCTTTTTTTTACCTCATCCCCACAGTTATGCTTTCCATCCTTATTCTTATCCTTATCCTTATTATTATCCTTATTCTTAACCTTATCCTTAAGCTTAACTATCTATATCTGTATCTGAATCTTTTTATTGATATTTCTTCTTATTCTGCGTTACAATTGTTTTTCGGTTTGGGCCGAGATATAAAAATCGCAAATTGCCTTTGCCCCTGCAAATTTTTGACAATGGTTTATCCAAGTGTACACAAGTTCTTCTGCACTTGATCCTTCCATTGGCTTCAAGGGCAGCCACCCTTGGTTTCATGGTCTATCAGTCGAAAGCTCCTCTCACTGAAGCATAGCCATCCAGTTGTACAATAACAGTTCGTTATTCTATCTTCTTACCCGGTGCCGCTCAGTTGTCGCGCTTGTCGTGATACCATTTGATTCTGCGTGCGCGGTAGTAGCCAACCACCTCTAACATAGCGATAAGAAGAGATTGGGAGATGGATTCCCACTGCTTATTTACAGCGTGGCGACGAATAACTGTTATGTAGGTTTATTTTTTCTTAGGATTTGTACAAAAAAATACAAAAAAGAGAAAAACTGTAGAAGGTTGGTCGAATGAATGGCCGTCCTAGTCACCAGTTCCGAGTCTATTCGATTTTTAAGTATGAGGCCTTATGTTGGACAAATGGGGGAGTATAAGGGACTCAAAATGGGGAAAATTTTCCTATGGTTACAGAAGATATGGAATAAATTAACTGAAGAAGACCTGCGTGCCAAATGAACTTTTCTCTCAAAGAAATAAATAAGGACCAAACTAAAAAACTAAAAACTAATTAATGCAACTAAAGTAAAATCTGTGGAAAATTAACTATAAAATACTTTTTTCGCAAAATCTATAAAGGACCCTTTTATTTCTGAAAAAAACCGGGGTAACAGTTATTCGTCGCCACGCTGTATATGCAGTCGATGAAGAGTTTCTTGTTCAGCTGGATTGAGATTCGGCTCCCAAATTTCTCGCAGGCATACATATTGCAGCTTAAATATCAACTCGAACTTGCGTCGCGCTGCCTGGCCCGCTGCACAGTAGCGAAAGCGCACCTTAGCTGCGGCGAGTAGATGTTGGCTCCTCCGACAGAACGCAGATCAAAAATTTTCCAATCTTATCTTTCGTCTATTATAACACAATCAAATTGCTTCTTCGTTCCTTGAGCAGGGTTCGATGCTACTGTTTGGTACTCTCTCCTTTGAACGATATGTCTTCTTTTTGCTCCATATCTTTAAAGTTGCCTAGAACAATATTACCATCATGACCGGGATATCGCTCACATCCTTTCTCTAAGCGCTCGTTGAACTACTTTTTACTCTCGAGGCCTTTGTAACCTTAACTTGAATGTCGTCATCAAAGTTCAATTATCACCTGTTGCGCAGCAAGAGCTCCAGCTGTCAAGAGAGACTCGCTTGGAACACTATCTCTGCCAGTGCCTTGCCACATCTGATGCTAAATACCTCTCTGGCAGACCCAAGCCAAGCAGACATTCATGAATTCTCGCGTTTTATTAACTTAAGCAATTTTTTCTACTTCCGGGTGAGCGTGCGGGAGCATTCGCGAGCTTTCAAACGGTACACTGATGAGCGCATATCATCTAGGTGTGCCTCTCTCCTCTGATGCATGCAGGGTAGCCACTTGAACCTAACCCTCTCTGGCACAATTACGGTCTGCATATCGCAACTAGCAAGTTAAACTTGTACTTATCCAGACTAGATCCCGAAAGGCCTAACATACACCAATCACCCCTTCACAACAACAACAGCGCATTTCGAGCGCCTACCATTCGTTAAGCTAGAGAACAACGATTGAAGGATTATCAAATTCTTGGCAGGGTCAGTTAGCCGCTAAAAGAACAACAAGTAGAAAGTCTCCAGGCTGTTAGAAAGGGTTGACAAATGCATTAAACTTTCAGATTTTCACTTGCAAAGGACTTGCCTTCTGCGCATCAAAAACTTGCGCCTTAATATATGCAACTAATGCGGCACAGTGAGTGGCATTTGTTTTTTTTTTTTTTGATGGGTTTGGGTTTGTGTGAGCGGTAGATATGTATATACATACATTGTATACTAGCGTTTGTCGCACACTCTTTTCAATTGCTGTTTGGTGTTGCAATCCAAATATTTTTCACGCATTACTTAGTTGTAAGTGTTGTTAGAGGTTGACGGTGTTGCCACTTAAAATGCACACTTTACTGCCGTATTGCTGACAAACTTGCCGCTGTTACTGTGATTACTGTTGTTGTTGTGGTGTATGCGTATATATTTTTTTCTACTTGTTTTGTAAAATGCTGCTGTTGCTGTCGTCATTTTTCTTTTACATGCATTCACAAATATTATGCATATGTATATTGTTATTGTTGGCATGTGCTGTTTTGTTGTCTGCTGATGTTGGCGTGTCCTTGAAAGCAACCCAACACAACGCAGTGCCATAACACAGAATCAACACAAACAACAACTGCACTAATATACATAAGTAAAGAAAAACAACGCAGAAATGTAAAAGAAATGTGGAAAAAAGTTGTAAACTAAAAACAAAACGAAATGAAAAAAATGCAAGCCAGCAAGAACATGTCGACATTCATAAACGTCATTTTAATTACGTGCACGCTGACAGCTATAAAAGCCATACAGCAAAGTGTAAGTAAGTAGAATATGCAAGCGTGCATATGTATGTATGTATGCCAGCGTATGGGTGGGAAACAAAATATATCTATCAGTTAAAAAAAAAAAACAAGCAACAATAAAGCAATTGCTTTGGCAAAAACAACAACAGCTTTGTGAACCATAGGCAGCACTAAAAAAATCAGGCTCACAAATACATATGTAAAAGCAGCGCCATAAGAAAGCACAATACGTCTGACTTGAGCGGTTCTACACCCACACATATGTATATGCGTTGCACTTATGTGGAAACCCTGCAGTAAAACATTATCAATTGATAAAAAAAAATAACCCACTTCTAGTTAGCTTTTTTGCGGGGTTTCTATAAAATACCTAACTTGTAGTTACCTACAAAAAGCTAACTTGAAACTAGTTGACAAGTAGTGCAGGAGTAATGCAGGAGATTGTTTTCTTTAAACGCGTTTCTACTAATAAATATCCTGCACTTCGCAAATACTTTTTCGAATTGAGGACAAATAAAAGGAGATCTTCCTTTCATATTATCATTTTGAAGTTATGTGTAACGGAGTTTGAATATGGGAGCACCTACAGCAGAATATGTAAACAAATATGAAATGTAATAAAATAAAGTAAATAAAAAAATTTTTAAAATATTTTGTTTTTCCTATTGATATTTTATGTCCAAAAGTAGTTAGTTACAAGTTAGTTACATCAAATGCAGAGGTAACCATCCGTGACTACATCTAATAGAGAGGTAACCACACTTGACTATTTCGCGACCATCGCCATAGAAATATAGGTAGCTTTCGTCAAAGAAAATATACAGACAACAGTTACTTTTAAGCTCCTTCCTAATCAACTTAAAGTTAGCTTATAGTTTTAGATACCTTTCCTGCAGGGTATGTACAAACACACACACACACACACCAATGCTTTTATGCAAACCACTTAGTCTTCAACACTCAGCTGTCAGCTTTGTTTATGCCCACACATCGTTTCTTTTATAAACTACATTTTTACTCAACTTTTGCTGAGCTGCTGCTGCTTGCTCTTCCCGCTTCTTCGCCGCTTGTTGCAGCCTGCTTGCTTTCGTCCATTCTCTTGTCTTTTATTTGCTACTACTATTTTAATTGTTACTATTACTTTCACAATTTTTATCTTTTCATTTAGTATGTTTTGCATTGCTTTCTTTGTGATTTTTTTTCTCTTAAGTAATCCTTCATATTCGTTTGCATCGCTCGCTTTAAATGGCTTGCCTTAAATACAAACATATGTATGTAGATATGCAGGGATTTACGTTTGTTTGGCTTCGCTCTGGGCTAATAGCCTTAGAGCATTTAAATATAGTAGTATTATGCTTCTATAGACAAATGATTCTGTGCGCCAATGAATTAGGCAGGGAAGTGAGGTCAGGGTGGTTAGATTGGGATGCACCTTATACCTTTATACCCGCTTATTCTCTTCAATTCCATTTTCAATGCTAAAGTAAAGTTTAAAGGTAGCTAAATTATAGACCAATAGCCAAATTAACCACAGTTGCCAAACTTTTGTCAAAGGAAGATCTACCGTCTCAAATCTCACTATCTTTACCGAAGATTGCCTTGCGAGTTTCGAGTCTGGGTACCAAGTCGATACTGTATATACCGACTTTTCCAAGGCATTTGACAAGGTCTCACATAAAATTTTGATCGCTATACTAACTTGTCTGGGCTTCCATTCAAACTGATTGGATTAGCTCTTAATTATACAATAGACACTGCGCTGTAGCACTGGAAAATACGTTTTTCCGTTACTGTGGAGTCCCCCAAGGTAATATTCTTGGCCCCCTTCTGTTTATCATTTTCATTAATGATATACATAAGTTCCTGTTTCTTATTCTCGAAATTTCTAATATATACACATGGTCTCAAAGTTTATTCTGTTATAAAAAATGCTGAAGATGCCTTTTCCCTTCAATCTGATCTTAACAGGGTAACTTCATGGTGTGAGGGAAACTGTCTTAGTGTGAATATTAATAAGTGTTATCACTTGGTTTATTCCAGAAAGCTGAACACAATTAATACTGTATACATATACTGTATCCGGTTGCCTTCTTAAATCAGTAGTCCAGACCAAAGATTTAGGAGTTTACTTCGACTCGAAGTTGACTTTTAATAGCCATATTGATTTCATTATATCTAACTCCTATTCATTGTTAGCCTTTGTCCGCCGTAATAGCTCTGACTTTTCAAATCGATTTACATTAAAAACCCTATACATAGCTCGCCTTGAGTATGCTGCCAATATTTGGCGACCTTTCCATATTGGGCTCATAAACACAATTGAGCGTGTGCAAAGGACTTTTATTAGGTTATCATTAAGATCTCTAAATTTGACTGAACCGTTACCTTCATACAATTCACTCTACTTGCTTATAAATTTAAACTCACTTGAGGATAGGAGAAAGTTATTATCTTGCTCGTTTATCTTCAATGAGCTTACAGGGATTGTTGATTGCCCTGCTATCCTACGAAGCCTTCCTCTCAATGTTCCGCGAAGAAATTTGCGGCACATCGAAATTTTTTATTTGCATTCATCCAAGTCAATGTATGCTATGAATGAATGTACTGATTTGTCGTGCCCTTAGAGAGATAAATAAACTCAATGATATCGAGGATATTGATATATCGCTTCCCGCAGTGGTGTTAAAAAAGTTAATCTTAAAACTACTCTGATTGTTACTTTTTTAGATAGCATAGTCAGTAAGAATTTTGTTTTCATTGAACGAAACAAATAAATAAATAAATAAATAGAAAATTTAACTTAAAGCAAAATTGATTTCCAAAGTACTCAGACATACACAACTTTGTTAAAAAAATACCCGTTTTCTTTGTTAAAACTTGGTTTGAAATTTAATTCCTAAGCAATTTCAACTAAGATCAACAAAGTACACCAGTAATTTCTCTTCTCCCAAGTGCTTCTCCACTTGGTCTTACCATCGCAGTGAGGGCCTCCCTCTTCATCTGCTGCCACCTGCGGGTTCGGAGTGTGTATAACTTCTTAGCTGGAGCCTAGGTATCCATTCGAACGAGCCAGTAGGGCCGCTGTATTTTAATTCGCTGCACTATGTCCACACGCCGCAAAATCTTTATTTTGAATACTCCAAGACTTATGGCGTGTGGTTATCATACGTCGAGAAAGGATTTTACTTCTGAATCGCCTACTCAGACCAAAGTAGCACTTGTTGGCAATATAGGATTCTGCGTTGGATTTCAAGGCTGACATTACCTCGTCTTGTCCTCGTTTAACACCAGACCTACTTGCTTTGCTTCTCTGTCTAATCCGGAGAAGGCAGAACAGACGTAGCTCTTGTTTTTGCCGATAATATCGATGTCGTCGGCATACGACGGCAGTTGTATGCTCTTGTAAAAAACAAGACGACTTGGGGATGTCTTTCCCAATTCTCATGGATCTGGAGGTATTGTCCAACGTATCAGTTCCTTGGCGATGCCAAATTCACACATCTTGGCCTATAAGCAACTCCATTTAGTGCTGTCGAAAATGGCTTTGTAATCAACAAATAGGTGGTTAGTGTGGCGGGTCTTTTCCAGGATTTGGCGAAAAGTGCATACCTGGTCTATTTTGGGTTTACCAAGTCTAATGCCTCTCAGATAAGGCCCAATCAGTTTATTGACGGTGGGCTTCAGTCTTTTACACAATACGCTCGATAAGACCTTGTAACTTATGCTCACAGGCTGATCCATCGGTAGTATGGATTAGGCAGAGCATACTTAAATTCAGGTCGTCGGGCATGCGTTCATCTTATCATATTGACTGGATCATCACCGACTCGGGGCTCAGGTTCACCTTCTCCGCTACCTTCATTTCTGTTACCATTCAATACCGTATTTTAAGTACGTTCTGGATATCGGTAACTATGTTCTTACAAGACTTCGGCCTGGTCATGAAATCTTCTATAAGTCGCCTAAACTTCTGGTAAAATTTTCAGCGGTTTTTTCTGTCAGCCAGCATTTCAAGCTCTTCGTACTTATTTAGGTATTTCGACCTCTCTCTTTTTATTACGGAAAATACGTCTCGCTTCCTTCTTCGGATCCCTACGTCTGTCCCACATGGCTTCCGGTGCGCCTGATAGCAGCGCTGCTCTGTAGGCGGCATATTTTTACATTTTAACCCGATTTGATTAATTTTCTTTTATAAAAGCTAATGAGTTAAAAATAACTGTCGAACTCGGCTTTTGAATTTTTATTTTTTTTTTTTATTTTGACATAGAATACGTCTTACGTTTCGATATGGAGGCTATGCTCAATTGTTGTAGTTGTAATTTTTAAAGTTTCACGGCAACGCTCATTACACGAAAACAAATGAAACGATTTCAAAGAAAAGTGTGCCGTTTCAAAGATAAAATTCTAAGCCTTTCGGCAGATTCCTTTTTGTAAGTAACGAATTCGGTTTCTGGCGTAGAAACGACGGTAAATATTGGGTTATGTTGGGGTCAATTTTTAGCCTTTAAGGTGCTCTAGGAACTTATGATTTGCAGATATTACTTTCACTTTCGGTACATGGGTTCCTTGGAGCAATTGAGTGTACAGATTTTATAAAAATTCAACAAATATTGAGCATTTTGAGGCAAACAATTTTTGAAAAAGTTAGCCAATTTTTTTTATTACCAAAATGCTCGAAAACCGCTCGAATTATTTTGTTTTATATTTTATTATTGGCTGATATCTTCTAAGCATGTTTATGTATATATGTACATAAATGATTTTCCATACAATATTTTCCATACATAATTTCACAATCACGTGCTTGCGCTGCGAGTGAGAGAAGGAGACAAAAAGTATGTGCGTGTATAGGTATTTCGGCTTTTGAGTAACAGATGTCGCAATATTTATAACCTAATCGCAGCGCATGTATGTAAATATATACATACATATATACATATGTTGATTGCAGTTAATGTGGATATATTTTACTTTTAGTAATCTAAATATATTTGTATGTATGTATGTATATATGAATGCATAATACCCGAAACCTTTTTCGTCATATCAGATCAGAACGGTACATTCGATTTTACAAAATGAGGTATCAAATTAAACGTCATGGCCTGTGGATGTGCAATAACCTCTTATTTATTCAAAAAGAGTTGCTTTTCGTTATCTTCCACGAGTCCTACTGCTTCCATTTGTCTGTATAGCTGTTCCGCGTTTAAACCCGCCGCCGTCAGCCGGAGTGTGACCTGATTAAAGCGGAAATTAATCCTTGCTTTGGCAGTTGAAAGGACCAGCATCAGGTTAGATCCCCTCTCGACTCCCTTTAGGTTACGCCAGAATCCGACGTTGAGGCCGCTCTTCTGCCCTTGAACGAGATCCAGTACCTTTTTGGTTTCCACGCTAATGGAGTTTGGAAAGTACCCCACTGCGACCCTGAAGTGAGGCATTTTTGATTCCTCTGTGGCCCACCGTGCAGCACCTTCCCAGGCGCGCCACGGTGACCACGTTCGCCCTAACCCACTCTGCAGTCGTGTTCTCCTTATAGTGCAGTCCAAGATATCCTGCCTTGTAAACAGAACCCGAGAAGGCTGGTTTTATTGCCAGGTCCTTATCAGCCATTATTTTGTTGTTAGGACCTTTTCAGTGTAGTCTCTCACCAGCACTACCATCTTCACTCCAGCAACAACATCTTTAAATGAGACAGTGGGCTGTCTCTTATGTGTCGCAGCAGCTGCGGCCCGCGATATCGATGGTTCATGGTGCATCGGCCGTTTTTTGGGGCCAGCGTCAGGCGGAGTGGCCTCCTCTGAACGCTCACTTTTCGGGGCCTTTTTCCCCTGGTTGTGGCCTTTGGCTATTTGAAGCTGCGCTTTGGCATACGCTTCTTCTTTGCCCAGCCCTTTCCTTAGGAGGTACGCGTATCTCTTTTTACCAGCTCCACTAAGCTTTTTGTGAGCCTCAATGGCCTTATGTCAGAAGGTGCTAATTGAGAGGCAGGCTGGCCCGCGCTAGTGTTTTCTTGAGGTGTAGCCTAGTGTTTGGAGCCTTCGTGGCCGCTTCTGCCACGAGTATTAGGTCATTCGGTCCGCTGCTCCAGAGCCCGTGGACCCCAAGTCCGCAAACTAGCGGCTAGGTACCTCCTAACCATGCATCCCTCGGCGTACGCAGTTCGACCTTGGACTCGGGAGAGTGCTTATGAGGAGCGTCCACCTCCCTCATGATCCACTTTACTTGGAAGAGCAACAGAGCCACGACCGTATTGCCCTCCTAGCTGCGGGTACAATCTGGGTTGACGGTAAGCTTCCGTAAGCCCTTCCGGAGAGTAGAGCTGAACTAACTGAGGGCCCGAAGGACCCACTTAATACCTGCTCTCCGAATTGTCTTACGGCAGCCGCCTATTGGGCGATGCGAAAAGCATCGGGAAGGAAAGATACAGGATGGTAAAGGGAGTGGCGCACTGGAAGAACTGGGATAGTTGGGAGAAGCGTTGGTACGGTTATCCCTGCTTGGAGCCCAGGGCCACTAGTAACTGCATACGTTGTGCAGGCTTAGATACCAGTGGGCCCTATACAAAGCTTCCCTCTTAGTTCATGGCCACTCGGACAGCCACCAAGGTAACTTTTAAGCCCCATCTCCACCGCCAAGGAGACCAACTTCGATCGTGGTACTACATCTTCTATATGCATTTTAGAATATAATACATATCATTTCCCTAATATAGAAAGGCACTAATCCTACATCGTCGCTGAAACACAAAAAGCCGTAACTAACTTGAAATTCAAAATTCAAAATTGCATCATATTTTTTTCTTTTACTTACAATAAAAATTTTGAAAATGCTATATTTTATACTCCACCATAAGTTGTCACCAGCTACTTTAAATCATTCTACATTCCAGATCCTTTTCGCCTATTCACTATGCATTTCATTTACAATAGTATTTATGTATGTATATGTACTACTTATACAGAGGTAATCTGATTCGTCGCAACAAATGGCCTCCAATTGCACGCTAAACACAAAGTATTGCTCACAATGCACTTTTACAGTTATTTGTACGTAAGTGATGCCATTAGGAATCCACTTGCAAATATCTAGCATTACTGGCTACTTGTCTTGTCTTGCTGCTATTTGTATTTTTACTTACCATTACACTGCGGTCATATGTGCATATATAAGTGCGAACATTTGTGCTTCCAAAGTGCTTACTGGTAATGCAAATTCAGTAATGCGAATCCTTATTTCAACTGGATGCTGAACATTTAAATAAATAAAATGGCATGCATTATGATTTTATTTTTAATTTTTTTTTCAAACAAATCAGGGGTAGGGAGAAGATATATTTATGCATGAATGTATTTTAATTTAAGTCAGTTTTGAAATATCCATTTAAGGACTTAACGCAATAAATAAAGAAAATGAATGTCACTTTTAAAATTATTAAATTTTAGTAATACAATAATTAAAAGAGTGAACTATTACATCTCCTAAAACAACATGGGATCAACAGAGCGTTTGAGTAAAATTTAGTATGAAATGACTTTATTAGTCCTTCTAAGGGATGGTTCCTGGTGCCGAAGTCCACGCATTTTTTTATCACCATTCACCAGGGAGTTGCCAAACAAGATTATTTTTCATCCGGCTCATGAAGCTGACGATATTTACATCAAGTATACTCCGGATAGCAACCGAACACCCGGTTGGAAGCGAGCCTCCAGCAATGGTTTGTGCGCTGGACTTGGGACTAGCCGCGTAAAAACAAGCTCTAATAAAAATAAAAATATAGCTTCGGATGAGATCCCCTTCTTTTGTTGACAACCGTGGCAAAGCTATAAGGGATTACGATTTGAGCGCTTACAACGGGAATGCCCTTTCCTCGGAAGCAACAAATTATAGCAGAGCCATTCAAAAAATGCGATGGACGGGGCGAGGCATACAACATGCGCCATGCAAGGGACCGGAAATTCATTGTTGGGTTTATGATGGCAGGGAGACTGCGTCGCCGAGTGCCGTCGTTCACCATAGTAGACGAGCTTATCGCCACAGTCCGCACCAAAATTAATAAATCATGTTTAAGAGATCACACGGCTCATTTAACCAATGAACGGGAGAACTATTTGGTCCTGTAAATCCGCGACGATTTCGAGCGGAAAACCTAAATCTGCGCTCTTCAGTTTTCTTATAAGAACTATTGTTGGCTTATGTTAGGTTAGGTTGGTATGTGGACTCACTTAGACTCAGGGTATTTTGTGAAGCTGCATGAGGTTTTCCGTTATACCGGTTGCCCTATGAACCACTTGTTGCTTATCAAAAAAGTGCATAGGCTTCTACCATTCACAGCTTTTGCTCTCCATTTTGATAGGACCGGGAAATGGCAGAGAAGATGTAGGATGGTTCCTTCTGCGTCTACATCCATGCAGTTTTTGCAGTAGTCATTTTAGTGTGCACCCACTCTAGCTGCGTCTGTGTCCAATGAGAACCCCAGTCACGATGCGAAGGTCCTGCCCCTTTATATCATGTATAGACTTTGTACGCTAGGCTTATATGGAAGGTCAGAGTTTTTGAAGATCCCTCATACCTGTATCAGGCAATGTCGCATCTTTCCTAATGCTTTAAAAGCCACCTGACTATCAGTGAAAATGTAGATATTATAACTAGGAATCGTATCACACTGTGCCTGTACTGTGAAATAGATCTCACTTCCGCTTGAAAAACACTGCAGAAGTCAGAAAGGCGGAAACAGAACGATATACCCAATTTTTCCGAATAGACTCCATTACCAATGCTATTGTCCAGCTTCGATCGGTCCATGTAAACATAGATTGCTCCCCTTTGGTTTCTATTGTCTTTATGGTTCCCGTTATCAGTAGAGAAGCCGGTCGTTAAACTTTGTCCATTTTCTTAGCGTTAACCTTTTTATTGAGAGCATCCCACCAAAATACTACCCCGCAGAAAAGAATCGGTCTTACCACCGCAGTGTAGATATATACTACAATCTTAGATCCCAGTTTTTGCTAATAGCCCTGGTTCAGGTGTATACAGGAGTTGTGGCTTTGCGAACCCTATCATCGATGCTAGGTCCCCAATTAAATTTCCTAATGTTATTTTGTTGACTGACGCATCGAACCACAGTCGTAGTTTCAGGATCATCGAAGAAGCTTACGCACGCTAAGTAAACGATTTAATGATCCTTGCAGAGATCTTACAGATGGATGTGAGAACATCGGTAGGGCTGAAAACATCGAAAGGCATTAGTATTTCATATGGTATCACAGCCAGTGTTGCCACATATAGGCTTTTCCTACCAACACTCGTAGGGTTTCTTTTTCGTTTGGTAGGCTAGAATTAATTGTGATATGTTCCGCTACAATAATATTTATTTGCGAAAAATAGAATAGATATATAGTATGTATATCCAAAAATTTTTATTACGGCAAACATGTAAATGTACGTGATTCGTAAGTACAAACGTATAACATTATTAGTGCCAATATACAATATAAGCATCCATATACATATCGTCACCCTTATACCAGAAGCATGAATGTGCAAATTTACCAATTTTGAGCTATTGGGTTGACTTGACTAACATTTGGATGTTCTTGATTTTCCAACATTTGAATTTTTACACATTCATGTCTCTGGAAAAGGGGTGACGATAAACTTAATGTGGACTGAACAAAGTTGAGATGAACTACATATGTATGTAAGTGTATGTACTGGAGACTGGTGAGCTGTCTGAATAAACCCACTGAATCCCATCATTGCACCATGGATCAAAAGAAGGAAAGTCAACTTGACTACACCCACCTTGGCAGGGACAGAAACTGAGTTATCATCAGAGGCGAAGTATCTAGGGGTAACTCTGGACAAAAGGCTCAATTGGAATTCACATCTCTCGAATTTTTGCCAACCAAGAGCGCCTTATGCTTATCTGCGCCTGCATAGTAAGACTTGGGGAATATCACCCAAGCTAAGCAAGTAAACGCGGGAGCCAACTTGTGTCAGCTGCACCGACTGGTCTGCGTAGCCATCACAGGAGCTATGCGCATCTGTTCTACGAATGCTCATAACACGCATACCTCATTTGTCTATTCTGATGAAAGCTAGAGCGCTCTACGACTTCCCAAAACGATAAGTCTGAAAAGTTGATTTTCGGGGTCATTTTGAGGTTCTCGAACTATTCTTTTGGATGATCCCGCTATTAAGCTCACGGACATCATGCTACCGAAGTTATCATTTTACCAACTCTGCAAGGTCAGAATTCCTGAAAGGGACTGCTGTGAAGCTATAATAACTATGATTGAAGAAGGTTCCCAAGTATAGTATACGGAGAGATCGAAGATGGATGACGGGAGTACAGGGGCAGTCGTACTTGGACCAAGATTCCAGAGAATTGTGCCAATGAGCACATACCCAACCATATTCCAGGCAGAAGTCTTCGCAAGCGACGTTTGTGTTCGCGAATGTCTTCGTAGATGGACAAATGGGACCAGAGCAAATATTATGTCAGAGAGTCACACAGTTTTAAAGGCCTTAGACTCTTCTAAAACGGCATTAAGGCTGGTGCACAGCTGTAAAACTCTTTTGAACCACCTGGCCGCCCACAATAGCGTAACGTTTTGTGTGCTGGTGGAGGAAACTTCAGAGCATATTCTATGTGACAGCTCGCGTATCATGAATAGCAGACTGATACACCACGGGGAACGATTGCCTTCTCCATCCAAAATTTGGAACATGGCACCCTCCAAATTGCTTAACTTCTTAAATAGCCTGTGGGAGTGATTACAATTATGGTTTAGCACAATAATAATAATAAAGAGACAGAAATTTGTACATGTACTATATGTACAGTTAAATGGCTTGTTATATACAGTTAATTGGTTTTTATTGTACTAGCTGTGCCATAGTTTTGTTAAATGTTATGTTTTCTATATTTTTAATAAACTTGACATTGAAAAACAAAATTTGGAACTAAAAAAAAATTTTGGTAGGTTTTGGTAAGAAAAAAAATTTTTCGTGGCCACACTGATCACAGCGATTTTAGTTGTTTCAATGTGAACTAAGAATGTTTTACTTTACAAACCGTTTTTGATTTGCAATGCTCTTTTTGCATTAGTCAACGCAAAAATTCTTACCAAGCGCCGCGAAGCAAGCGAGCATTTGTTAGTGTATGCATAAAAGCAAGCACTTTCACTGAAATTATTTTAACTGGTTTAAATTTCAACCATGGAAAATAAAAAGGTCATATGGGATGCCAGATTTAACCATCCTTTGTTCTATATACATAAGTATGTACATAAGTGGGTATCTCCAGCGTGAGCTATATGTAGATATCACTTTAAAAACAACCATTCATTACTTAATTGCTGACCTCTCACTTATTGCAGATTGTATTGTGAGCATCCTACAAAAAAATTCGCGCTGCTTGCATATAAATATTAAAATTCATATCTCATTTAACTGCAGGAAATGTTTGGCAATTTATATAATTGCATATGGATAACTGTCAAAATGCGTCAACATTATTAATCACACATACAAGTATTTTAAACAATGAAACGGGTTGGTGGCCCTTTTTTTTTGCATGGCTGTATGTGTTAATGAAATGTGCGTTTTTGTGGCGACGCACATTTTTTGTTCTCGTTTAAGTTAACCCACCGAAAAACGGCTGACCATGACAATTTCGAACAAGCTGACGAGCGAGCAAAAACAAAACAAACATTGAGCGCGTAAAAATTTAAGAAGAAAAAACTGGCGAAAAACCCAGGAATTCGATATAACGGAAAACAGGGCGCCAGTCAGTGACCATGTACGCACACGCCCACAACTTAATGCGGATAATGGACAAGTTATATGCTTACAGTTAAACATATATACAATACATACATACATGCGTACATACACGCATAAGAGCCTCCACAAATATGAAAAATATGTATGTACATATCAGGGTTGTTGCGAATATTCGCATTCGCATTCGCAACCGCGGAACTTCCGCATAAATTTTTACATTCGCATTCGCTTTCGCATTCGCAATAATCAATGCGGAGCTTTTGCGAAAAATCATCAAATATCAAAACACATTGAGCGCATGGAATGGAACAACAAAACGGATTTGATGGCTTATGGTACCGACAGCGGTGAGTAATTAATTGTGACTGCCTGAAACTAGGAAAAGCCAAGCTCAGCTAACTACATAATACAAAAAAAAACTAATTACAAGCTGTTCATTACAGGTGAACCTTTCCAAGAGGTCAGCCGGGAATTAAGAAAATCTGAGACCTTTATCGTCCGTGATTCCAATAATTGAAATTATTATAAACAAGTAAGAGCAGCGCTGTCTTCGGCTATGCCGAAGGCTTCATACCTTTCATGAACATCTGCAAATTTTACTTTGACAGATTACTGCTTTTGAATACATCTGCATACATCGATAGAGGAGTTACATACTTATATAAAAAATCGCATCTAAACAATCAGAGGTATGGAAGATATACTTTATATGGCACCAATCTAAGTGATTTTCACTGCTATGTGATCGGTATGTAAACCGGTAACACAATTTATTGGGTTTAGTTTCCTACATAAAGGAGATATATGGCAAAAACTGGTATCTGAACAATCAGTGCTATAGGAGATAAAGCTTATACAGCATAGATTTTGATGATTTTCTCAGTAGACTTTGTATTATTATTTATAAAATATCTTACGAAATTTATCGGTTTTAGCTATTCAAATAAAGGAGTTTTACCGTAAAATCCCATATCTGAACAATCAGATGTATGGAAGATATATGTTGTAGTCATCCGATCCTTGTTATTTTCACTGTAAGTATTCTGTAAATAATGAGTGAAAGTGGTGCGAAATTTCATGTTCCTAGCTGCATAAATGGAGGAGTTATGATAAAAGACCTCATATCTGAACAATCAGTTGTATGGGGTCTGCAGGTTATAGTGACCCGACCTTTGTTATTTTCACTGTAAGTCTTCTGTTGATAATGACTGAAAACAGCGCGAAATTTCATGGTCCTAGCTACATAAATGGATGAATTATAACGAAAAATCTCATATCTGAACAATCAGTTGTATGGGAGCTATAGGTTATAGTTACCCGATCTTTTTAATTTTCACTGTAAGTTTTCTGTTGATAACTATTGAAAACAGTGCGGAATTTCATGTTCCTAGCGATATAAATGGAGGAGTTATAACGAAAAATTTTATATCTGAACAATCAGTTGTATGGGGTCTATAGGTTATAGTGACCCGATCTTTGTAATTTTCACTGTAAGTATTCTGTTGATAATGGGTGCAAGTACTGCAAAATTTCATGTTCGTAGCTGCATAAATGGAGAAGTTACAACGAAAAATCCCATATCTGAACAATCAGTTGTATGGGAGCTATAGGTTATAGTGACCCGATCTTTGTAATTTTCACTGTAAGCATTCTGTTGATAATGGGTGCAAGTGCTGCGAAATTTCATGTTCGTAGCTGCGTAAATGGAGAAGTTATAACGAAAAATCTCATATCTGAACAATCAGTTGTATGGGAGCTATATGTTATAGTGGTCCGATTCTTCCGGTTCCGACAAATGATTAATACATTATAAAAATACACCCACCTACCAAATTTGATCCGGATATCTCGAAAACTGAGAGACTAGATTGCATACAAACAGACAGACAGACGGACAGACGGACAGACGGACAGACGGACAGACGGACAGACGGACAGACGGACTTGGATAAATCAACTCAGCTCGACGTTCTGATCATATAAGTATACATTTTGATGGGTCTATCTCTTTTTGTTCTGGTACTTACAAACATCGGACCAAAGTTATAATACCATTTCATGCTCATGAAAGGTATAAAAACGGGGTACCTTTTTAACAAAATAACAAGATTTTAAACTAATTCTGCTGGCAGCCACGACTTTCATAACAGAGTTTTCTTCGAAATTTTCATTCCTACAAAATAACAATTTATTAGCCATATCCACCTATTCACAACGTCGCGACGCTATAAGCACACATTTTTCAAACCAATCACAGAGGACAGGATTAAAAATGAATTACAAAAACTAAAATCGAAAAACGCTCATGTCGTAACAGTGCCTCCAAATTCTGAAACAACCAAAAGAATTGGTTCTCCAAATTGGAACACAACGGTGTTTAAACAGCGATATTGCCATGACGCTAGATTGTGAAGATGAAAGTCAGGAGGATACATCCAAAATTTGCAGCCCCGATGCAATTTTCGAATTATTGAACCGCAAAAGAAAAAAAAACGAAGTCCTCTCAACTGGTGCAGCGTCAATCGAAGAGTTTACAATTTTGTAAGGTTTCAAGTTTTTCAAGTTTGTCGCCTCGAGCGAGTTGTTATTCAATGGCGCAGGTTTGATATACGACCCGTTAGGAAACAGGCTGTAGCCCGAAAAAGCAGCAAAATTACTCTTTTTTAAATACAATGTACCAATTTCTTAATTTAAGTATTAAATAAAAAAATATATATTAAAAATTACTAAATTTTCCATTTGTTTACCTAAATCACCTTATGTACTCACCAAAAAATATTTCTTAAAATACAGTGAAAGGTCGCATAGACGGGCGCTCTAATAAGCGGACACATTCTTGGGAACGAACAATTTTTTGGTTTTTTTTTTCATAAAAACGCTCTCCCATCGGACTTTCCGATAAACGTACGCAGACACTCAAAATTGTCCAGTTATGAAAAAACTCTTCCATAAGCGGACGCGAAGCTCTAACAAGCGGTCAATATTGTTTTGTTTTTCAGTCAAATGTTGACTCTTCGCTTTCACATATGTATGTATATGTACACAAGAACATAGTCCATATTCAAAAATATTTTCTTTTCTAGAAAAAGTGTCGCTTTTTCGTTGCCAATGGGTAATGAGATTTGTCGGTAAGAAAGAAAACGCAATAAATTAGAATTTATTTTTAATTCACCCTGTTTCTGTCTATTGAAGAATAAATATTACTTTAATTTAGGAACCCGCAATTTCAATTGTTTAAGTATGAATTTTTATTTTATTTTCTACGAAATTCCTATAAGCGGACATCTCTCATAGGCGGACAAAAAAGGTGACCATCTGTGTCCGCATATTGGAGCTTTCACTGTATTTGACATCCGCATTCGAATACGCATCCGCGGATGTCTAAAATTCCACATTCGCAACATCCCTAGTACATACATACATATGTATATCCGTACAGAGCCACTCGCTTGCGAATATCAACAAATGGCATCACGACGATGGGCTCTTCTCCTCCTTCATTCAATTCAAAATGTGCATTTGTCTATCGTGAGTACATGTGTGCATGTGTGTGTGTATGTGTGTTTGTACATTCCCTGCAGGAAATTTATCTAACTTTAAGCTAACTTTAAGTTGATTGGGAAGGAGCTAAAAGTCACTATTGTCTGTATATTTTCTTTGACGAAAGCTAACTATATTTTTATGGCGATGGCCGTGAAATAGTCAAGGGTGGTTACCTCTGCACTTGATGTAACTAACTTGTAACTAACTACTTTTGGATTAAAATATCAATAGGAAAATCAAATTTTTTTTTTATTTTTTACTTTATTTATTTTATTACATTTCTTATAAATTTTTACATATTACGCTCTAGATGGTCCCATATTCGAGCTCCGTCAGACATAACTTCAAATGTCTTCAATTCGAAAGAGTATTTGCGAAGTGTAGGATATTTAAATAGTAGAAACGCGTTTAAAGAAAAAAAAACTCCTGCATTACTCCTGCACTACTTGTCAAATCCCGCAAAAAATCTGAGTAAAAGTGGATTATTTTTTATCAGTTGATAATTTTTTTTCTGCAGGGTTATGAATACTTGTATACGAGCGCGTGTTATCCTTATGCAAGGTTGCAGCTTTTAATACTATTCAAGTATACGCCCGACTGTCCGCTTGCATTGGTTGCCTCGGCTTTGATTTCAGCTTCTGCTTCTGATCATTCCCCCACAGCGGCGATTATTAATTGTATATGTTTATTGTTATTGTTCAATGTTAATGCTATCGCTGTTGTTGCTTATTGCTTGTTGTTAATTTTGATGGTCATACTTGGTATGATGATGTATGATTGCGGTCAGTGAGCGCTTAAAATTTATGTATTTGTCTTCTATAGATAGAAGTGCAAAAAGCGGTAAAAGTTAAACAAAAGTGCATACGAATCGAGGATACAATATCAACAACTCAGATACATACATACGCATGCATGTACATACCCTGCAGGGAAAGCTACTGGTTGTGATCTAGAATTCTACATGTATGTACATACATGTATGTAGAATGTACATGTATGTATACATAACCAGCCAGCAAGAAACCGTACATTTTACGTACATTATGTTTTACGAGGGATTCTCGATCGGCGAAAAGTTAGAGAAAGACTCGTAAACGATAAAACAAAAAAAAAATAAAGGAAAGAGGCTTTTAGTAATTTGTCAGCAGAAGAAAAAATGTTCATTCTGTTGGAAAATTTTCTTGAACCACAATATTTTATAATATATAATATTTGCATACGAACGCTTTTTCGATACGTTTACGACTGTTCGTAGGCGTTCGACAATTGCAAGCGAAAAAGTACTCGAAAACGAATCGTAAACGGCTATCATAAACGACTTTTTAGTCGGTTTTTCTTCGAGAAAATATCCAGTTACGAGCTCGTTTATGCTGATTTTGCTGGCTGGATATATGTAAATGGACACTCGGAATTTCTCCGTTGGGTATGGAATTTTTATGCTTTAAAATCGTTCAATCCTTTTGTCACATTCACATTCACATTTTAAACGTTGTGCAAAGTTGTAGAAATCGGCGAATTTTTACCAATGCTTTACACTTTTTTTAAGAATTTAAGTTTTGCGAATGCAGTCGCATGGGTATAAGCAATTTTAGTATAATAAAGTGCGAGTTCGGTATGGCTACGTTGATTTTTGGAATTTTTTTATGGTGTCATAAATTTTTTTCCAAAAAAAAATTCAAAAAACAATGATAATATTTTCGGTCTTATAATTATGCAACACAGTGTACTATTAACTTGTTTCACTTGTGTTAAGAGCAACTTTGAATTGTTTTTGCTTTTTTTAACAATGTTAACTTATTCGTTATTTATGTGTTAAGATAAATAAGAAAACAAATTTTTTGTCTTTTCAATGTAGAATATTTGTCCTCCTGGAAAGCTAAAAAATTCTGGTCAACTTACCACACTTCGTGGTTGACCAGCACCACCCCTCTACTTATTTGCCAGACATTTGGCCTCGTCATAGTATTAAAACAGTATTGCTGTTTCCGCCCCCTATTGCAATGGACGTATCAGTTTTCCAACCTCTGCCATTTCTTATATTTCTTTATTCCCTACTAAAAGGATTGATTATAGTGTCCAGATAAGGGACGTACTTGATTATGTATAACGTGGTTCTTTGTGATAACACGTCCATTGCTTAGTCGATGAAACGCCGAAAATTTTGAATACGGCTAATTTCAATACCCCTAAGTGTCTCCACTTTAGCCTCGCCAGGGCGGTGAAGTTTAATATAAAGTGTTGAGGTGATTCCGATTCAGCAGCTGATGCAGGGCGGTTCAAGTAAGATTATTTACCTAACCGCATGAATATTAATCGCGCAGTGGCCTATCAGAACCCCCACCAACAGCAAAAGCTAAGATTATGTAAGCGTAAGAATTCCTTTGGCCGCCCTCGATTCACCCTAGGACCGAGGGGCCTTGCAGTTGCGCATGTTTTAGTTTTTACCCAAGTTTCAAGTGTGTGTTTTCTTTCCAAGTTGTTCCTGCAATCCTGAAGCCCGAAGTTAGTTTTAATGAAGAGCCCCCTGCAGGAACCCCTTCACCAACCTTGCCTCCAAGTTATGATGCATTCGTGAAAAAGTTCACTGCTTGCTTCCTCCAATCACCCTGCCCTACCCAGTCGTCTCTTAGAGAACTGTTGGAAGAGAAGAGGTAACTGACAGCCACCAGGAACGCCCCCCTTAAAACAAAAAAAAAACTTTTAAAATACTTTTACAGAGCCAATGAATTACTTTCGGCGAATGACCCCATCTCTTACCAATGACGAGTCCATGGTTAGATGCTCTCCTAGTTACCAGGTAAACTCAGGTAACCTAGATCAGAGTCAAAAAGGGGTGAGAGAACACCACCTTACGTAAAGCCGTTATTTACTCTTGGCTATGTGTAGGCGCTCCCTGACGCCACCACGACAGTATTGTTGCGGAGCAGGCTATAAATTAGTCCTAATAGGAGGGCTTCAACACACATCTTAATTATAGACTTGACTATTGCCTGAGGAACAAGATTTTTTAAGGCTCCATGATGACGTTTGAAGCAAATACGAAGACAATATGAATGGCCTGAAGCACTTTGACGAAATATAAGATCCTTTACGGATCGTGAACATACTCATACTTAGGAACTCAACAACTACAGAAGAACCTTCTGAAGCAGTGATGGCATTATCATTTAAGTCATCTTCAATGTTCAAGAATATATAGGTATATATATTGAGCAAGATTCGTATACTTAGTAGCTGGCATAGAATTTTCTTGACCCTGTATGAAAATCGTTGGTTTGTATGTATCCTTCTTTAAGTGCAACCGTAATAAAGCTAAGTGCGTTGAAATATGTTTTCCAATGTGTGGCTAATTGCTTCCTCAAAGAGAGTGTGACACATTGTTTTCTTTACTTGTGTGCCTTTTATTTTAAAGATGAATAAGAAAACGCTTTTTAATTACTGAGAATGGTAATTAGGTGGCGTAACTTATGACAAAATTTTTTGAAAAGTGTACATCGAGCACGAAGGATAAGTCAAGTTATAAAAGATATATCGATAATCACGAAATATATACATTCCATCTGCACAATTTCCAGTTGGATTTTAGAAATCGTCAATTCGATTTTAGAAAAAAGCAACGATAATTTACAAGGCGAACTTAGCACAGTGCATAGGCAACTGGCGGAGTCAGTGGGATCTTCGGTTCGAAGCCTACTGAAAGAAGTCTGATGAGGAAATGTGGTGGTCTCCGAAATAGCTATCACTTCTACAATTTTTTTTAAACTATTGTTGCTTTTCCACAATGAATTTTAATTAAGAAACGGCCTCGAGCTCATTAAAAATTGTTGAATATAATTCTTCTAAGGCCATAAACTAACAAAAAAAAAAAACAACGATGTTAGAATAGTCAATTGAATTTTAGAAAGCGTAAATTGAATTTTAGAATAGTCAATGGGATTTTAGAAACCGTTAACGTTCTAACATCCAATTGGCCCTTTCTAAAGTTCAACTGAAAATTGTGTAGTCTAAGTAAAAGTGAAAAGTTTTCTTAATCAATTAATTGGAAGCACTTCTTTTTGAGCTACATGTACACATATGTACGAAGTCTTAACGATTACTTTATTGCATAAAACTGAAATAAAAAATTACTTAACTACTTAAAAGTTTCAATGAATACGAGTACATTCATAATATAAAGTTAACACATTTAAAATAACCATAAAAGCAACGTTGTAAATAAACTTTGAGTATTAAATGTAGATTTCATTGATTTCTACTTATAAAGTTGTGCGAAAAAAATCAAAAGCTATTTCTATTCTAATGCAAAAATACATACATACCAAACGCAAAATACAAAGGATAATGGTTGATATCATGCCAATCGATAACGGTGACAACACACAAGCGTAAGCAAATTCGCAATCAAAAGTCTATAAGTAAGTAGTACACATATATAGGAATGTATATGTACTTATATAGACTAAAAACTCATACAGGTATTTAAATATATACCCAATTTGCCAAACGACTTCGTATCGACGTCGTTTCCGACTAGTTCGGTGATTAGTTGGCGAATGTCGCAGGCGAAGTCGCTGTCAGTGGAAAGTATAGTACGCCGCCGAGCCGCAAAAACGATTCGCCGGCGCACTGCAAAACGATGCTCAAAATCTTCAACAAAAACTATACAAATCCAATTTCACATTGTGTACAACATTTAAAGAAACACATCAGCAAGCTTTGCTAAAAAATTCAAACTTCAAACCGAACCACGAAAAGTGCAATGGGGGGCCAATAAAAAATCGTTAGTTTTAAAAAATGGTTAAATAAACATTTGCGTATTATTATTGAAAGTCTCCTGAAGAGAATCAGATTTTTCCGATCGCAAAATATTGATTTTCTAGAATTCTAAAGCATTTCTATGAAAAGTTGTTTTATCCCCATATAAAAATACATGGAAAACTTTGAGTGCTCTAAATATTTTCTGATTTCAAAATAAGAAATATATAGAACAATCCTAGGGGTGAGCGCATTACAATTCCTACTTTACTATTTTTGGACCACCTAGTGCATACACATATCAGCAAATCTCACGAGTTGTTACATATTTCGAGAAAAAACGTGTTTTTGCAAGAAGACAATTTTTACCGTTTAGGTTTAACTTTTTGAAGTATCTTAAATTATTTATTTATTTGTTTTTTTCTTTTTGGAATTTCATGGTACACTCTTGAAGCTTCACAGGTATGTTGTATTTGATGTCAACATCGATTGCCTCTAATATGAGCAATCTCTTTGAAAACTTTCCAAAGCTATTAGAAACAACTATTATGAATTTTTCGACTGACAATGAAATAATTTGTAATTTCTGTACTTTTTCGCTTAAGTATACGTTTTGGGCATGATAAAAACATTACAAGGTAAAATCATTGAGAGGCAGTCTGACGTTTGCCAACATTATAATTTTAAAATTCGTACTCAAGCTCACACACACATTCTCATTTTTAATCTCAAACAACAACAATTGTGAACAATTTCATTTTTTTATTTTCAATTTTATATGATTTTAAAATGTTTGCAACCGTCAGAAAAAAATCATGGCCGACGAATTGAGAGAATGGTTTTACCTTCTAATGTTTTTATCATGGTTTTGGGGCTAAAATTGTTCAAAGACTGGATTTATTTTATTTTTTTTACTTATTTTTGGAACTCTACTGGTTGAGATAAGTATGCTTTAGCGTTTTTTTTTTTTTCTGCCGAGGGAAGGGAGAGACACTAAAAAAACAACTCGTGAGATTCGCTCATATACTCCAGCTCTGCATTACTTCAGAGTAGCAGATTACTCCATGAAGTACCTAGGGAAAAAACGATACCAGTAAATACAAGTACATAATTGATACTTTTCGTCCGAGACCAAGTAATTTTGGTGCCGATACTTTTAAAACGAGTACTGAGTAGGTATCGGAGGAAAGTACTTATATCGACACCCGATTCAGTGACAATATTACTAGCAGACTTTTATTTTTTAATCTAATTATTGTGAATAGCTAAAAAAAAAAATTTGCAGTTTAGTTGCCAATGAAAAGAAATTCCTACAAAAACAACTAATTATCATATCATTAACATATCGCTACCTTAAAGTGAAAAGTTGCTTAGTCCACTTTTTGTGAAAACTCATATTTGAATATAGTTACGAAGCAAGGTAAATAAAAAATTGTCTACAAATGAACTTACCAACTTTTCACTCGAAGCTAGCGATATGAATGCCTGCCTGCACTCTACCACTATAATTTTGTCCTCCAAAAATTATCAATATGATTACTTCTCTCAGAAATATACCATTTTTACTCTGCAAAAATGCTGTTGAACAGTGTTGTAATAGAGATAACTTTTATTTATTAATTAATTTGCATGAAATAAATTATAACATTAATGTTTTTGATCTCAATCGCTTTCTCTTTGAAAAAAAATAAATAATTATGTATAACAAATAAAATACATGCATAAAAATAGAAAATTATTTTAAAAATTTTCTGTGGACTTTTTAACAGAACAACTTATTTGACTTTGCACTTTGTTCTAGTATTTTGGAAGGCCATCCTAGTAAAACATGTTTTAAAACTAAATTTTTTGTTAAGTACCATTCGCCTAAAATCAAAAGTGATAGGCACATTGGTTACTTTGACAAAAATTCATAGATATGTGATAGCGTTCTTTTATACAAACAATTCTTATATAGGTAGGCCCCTTACTTTCTTTCGATGCTACTTCCAAGTACAGGTATCGATACTTCCATGGTATCGTTTTATCCCTAGAAGTACATATCTTCCTCTTGGCAGCACAGTCCAATAAATATCGTTAAAACAATGAGCAATGATCGGGTAACAATACGTTGGTGTAGGAACTCGTGGCCAACTACTGCATTACAGGGCAGCAGGAGTAGATGTAGATTTAGATTATGTATTTTGAATATGCTGGCAGATTTTTTGTTAATTTAATTGGTAATTAATCACGAAAATTTATTGAAAATGAAGTATTAGATGTTTTTATATGTCAATACATATATACGTGGTATTTGGATAACATTTCTTTAATTATTAATTAATGTATGGGGCGTTCCATAACAAAGTGGGCGGGGTTCACCCTACATGAGTTTGATTTGTTTCAAATTTTTTGGGTTGGTGGATAAATATAAATAATATATAAATATGAAATTTGAGCTTGATTAACGCATTTTTAAAAACTTTACAGCACAAAAACAAACCGACTTAATAGTTTTCCAAATATCTCGAGAACGGGGCTTCGAAAAAATTTGAAAAAAATCACACATACACACATCAATATTCTGTATGAAAGGAAATATATTTTTTTAATTTTTTTTTCTTGAAAAATTTTTCACATACAAATTTTTTGATGAAAAAATTAGTTTTTGAAAACATGCCATCTCAAAAAAAATGTTGAAAAACCACATTGGTAGCTGTGAGTTTAGCGAAATATTTAAGTATAGTACTACGGGGTGCACTCTACAATAATTTCAGTTATGAATTTTTTTTACACCGAAGTTGAGTAAAATGAGTACATACATTACAAATTTACAAATTGTTTAAATTTATTTTAGAATTTTTTTGAGTATGCAGTTTTGTAGCCCATTAAATTTTAGTATAACAAAGTGCATGTTTAAGCAGTTGCAAAACTGGCCTAATTTTTTTTTTTTAATTTTCTTTGAAAGCGGTCTTTCGCATTTTCTTCCCATACATCCCTTCTTATACATATATCGCTTCTGCTTCGCAGATATCCCATTAAGAGTTATGTCAAAAAGCTGCAACTAACTTTACGATCGACTTTATTTTGACTATGACTACGCGCCAATTACTTTAATCCTATTTTACCAAAAGTTTAAAGAGTTAAATTAAATCAAGTTAGGGAACTGCCTATTCTTCTTGGATCTTGTTGGTTTTTTTACTTTATTATTTGTATAAACGTTGTATTTGGATAACATTTCTTTAATTATTAATTAATATATACATAAATCCATATAAATCGAGTGGAGAGGGTTAAAAAATTCTTTGCACGTTTCGCACTCCGTTCACTAAATTTTTCAGAACCATCTCCATCGACGACTTGCTATCGATTGATCAGTCTTCCTCCGTTAAGTGAAAGAGGTACTCTTCCGACAGTTTCAATTATCTTTGACCTCGTCAATGGCAAAATTTACTGCTCGTCTCTTCTAGAAAGAATACATTTCAACATTATCTGCAGAAATTTTTGTCGTTTTAAAATTCTTCGTTTTGGGTTTTGTGAGACAGTCTACAGTGCGAATTATTATCAGACATAATAAATAAAAAAAAAAAAACAAATAAATTTATAATAAGAAAGGCTCAATTTCGTTCTAAATTTTGTACTTGACTTATGTGAGGCGCAGAGGCAGCCGTGATAAGATCGGCTTAAAAAGTGTATTTTTTTATTTATATTAATATGCATGTATGTACAATAGGGTGATCCAAAAATGCATGTGAAAAAGTACAGTCGAAATTTGTATTCTCCCAATTGTTCATAACTATAATTGAACTATAATTGATAGGTCCGCCAAAAATCGAAAAATATTGGTTTTCAAGAACTCTATACCATTTCTACGAAAAGTTTTTTTTTCTATATAAAATAAATGGAAAATTATGAGCGCTGTGCGCGATCTCTAAATATTTTTTGATTTCCAAATAAACATAAGGGTATATTTTGTTTCGTTATAGAACAAGCCCAGAGGGTGAGAGCATGACAATTCCGACTTTACCTTTTTTGGAACACCCTAATATACATACAAAACATACAAATGTGCAGGCATCGATACCTATCTCATGATTATTAAGTTTGCAAATTTACTACTTTCTATTTATATATGTATATATTTTTAGTTTACGTAAAAAAAATTCGTTTGTGAACAGTGTTAAACGGTACGAGAAAAAATTTTAGCAATCAAAATTATTGAATTTAGCTAGAAGTTATTAAATAATATATGTATTAAATTTCTATTCAAATAGGAAACCATGCGATTTGTCTCCAAGTCTAAAAACAAAATTTATGCCCACAAGAAGTGTTTGATGTACTCGTAGAAAAGGTGTACAGTGAACTTTTTTTCTAATGCGGCCTAACATAATAAATTAATTTTTCGATTGCAAGATTCGAAAATCGCGGAAGAGTTGCATAACGTGACCGCATTGAACCATTTTCCGATCGGATAGTATTTATCCCCGCCCTAAGAGCCTCATAGTAATGAAAACTCTCTAAAATTACGGTTATTTTGTACTATTTTTAAACGATTTCCTAGCAAGATTTTGCGTATGCATGCATGTATATATATATATAGTATATAAGAGAACCAAAATTTGCGAGAATTTTGGAAAATTTAAGATTCTGGGGCGACCTTAAATATTAACCGATCATGTTACGCAACCTTCGCATCAACCATCCTAGTGTGCATATTTGGTTTTTCGTTGCAGTATGCTCTGTTGCTCCGAAATCGGTACCGATTCGCATTGGCTGAATCACACAAGTGCATGCCTTTATTATAAAATTTGAAATTCAGTTAGAAAGATTACGGTTACACCGAAATCCAAGTAGAAAGGTGAAAATCAGATGCATGAATCCATAACAATATTTTATTTTTGTTCAGCCTTATCATGATTTTTTTTCATTTTCGCCCCAAATCGTTCACGTTTGGCTTCCAGGTATTCACTACGGACGGATGAAATAAATTCGGGCAAAGTTTTAGGGCAAAATTGTTGATAAGGCTGGTTGTGAACCTATGTACATACGTATATATGTATACATATATCAGAACCGGCTGTAGAATTTCTTTTTTGGAGGGGTTTTGTGTAAAGTCATTCGTAACAACGAAGAATATCATTGTTTTATTTAGAGTATTCAGCATATTGTATTTAATTGTGGATATAATTCAGCGCAACTCAAAGATACGTCGCATGCAATTCACCGAGGTATAGATAAAACTTAATTTTAATAAATACTGAGTCAACATTAACATCCAGATTGCGATGAATATTGAGAAAAGCTAGGCCCTTTGTGTGTTCGATGATATTCATTGAATTATATTGCAAAACTATAACTAATTGAATAGGAATAGCGAAGGGTATTATGGACCACATAAGAAAAAATTTCTGTAGAAAAATCGGAGAGCTAATTTTTTTCTCATTTTTAATGGAAAACACAGCCCAACAAAAATAGAAAAAAACTTTAGTACGGCAAATGTTAAAGCTGTTTTTGATAGAGTTTTTTGTGCTAATTATGAATTCGTAAGTTTCCATCAGCTCCAGATTTTGAACAAAACGAGGTCAAAGTATCAAAAAAATCGCATTTTTGAAATATTTTGAAAGCTCTAGCAAAGAAATAGAAGTTGAGAGAACCTTCCCGACTTAAATTAAAGCAAGAACTCTGAACTACTATCTCTGAAAATACCATTCCTGCACCTTAACTTGATGGTCACCTAGTCGTTTGTTCTATATCTACTTGTATTTGTTATACCTTTCATGAGCATGAAATGGTATTATAACTTTGGTCCGATGTTTGTAAGTACCAGAACAAAAAGAGATAGACCCATCAAAATGTATACTTATATGATCAGAACGTCGAGCTGAGTTGATTTATCCATGTCCGTCTGTCCGTCTGTCCGTCTGTCCGTCTGTCCGTCTGTCCGT
>NW_023458557.1:90670613-90670836 GCF_013731165.1 Rhagoletis pomonella | reverse complement strand
TGTCCGTCTGTCCGTCTGTCCGTCTGTCCGTCTGTCCGTCTGTCCGTCTGTCTGTCTGTTTGTATGCAATCTAGTCTCTCAGTTTTCGAGATATCCGGATCAAATTTGGTAGGTGCGTGTATTTTTATAATGTATTAATCATTTGTCGGAACCGGAAGAATCGGACCACTATAACATATAGCTCCCATACAACTGATTGTTCAGATATGAGATTTTTCGTTAT
>NW_023458557.1:90666569-90670603 GCF_013731165.1 Rhagoletis pomonella | reverse complement strand
CAGCACTTGCACCCATTATCAACAGAATGCTTACAGTGAAAATTACAAAGATCGGGTCACTATAACCTATAGCTCCCATACAACTGATTGTTCAGATATGGGATTTTTCGTTGTAACTTCTCCATTTATGCAGCTACGAACATGAAATTTTGCAGTACTTGCACCCATTATCAACAGAATACTTACAGTGAAAATTACAAAGATCGGGTCACTATAACCTATAGACCCCATACAACTGATTGTTCAGATATAAAATTTTTCGTTATAACTCCTCCATTTATATCGCTAGGAACATGAAATTCCGCACTGTTTTCAATAGTTATCAACAGAAAACTTACAGTGAAAATTAAAAAGATCGGGTAACTATAACCTATAGCTCCCATACAACTGATTGTTCAGATATGAGATTTTTCGTTATAATTCATCCATTTATGTAGCTAGGACCATGAAATTTCGCGCTGTTTTCACTCATTATCAACAGAAGACTTACCTCGAAAATAATAAAGATCGGGTCACTATAACCTGCAGCCCCCATACAACTGATTGTTCAGATATGAGGTCTTTTATCATAACTCCTCCATTTATGCAGCTAGGAACATGAAATTTCGCACCATTTTCACTCATTATTAACAGAATACTTACAGTGAAAATAACAAGGATCGGATGACTACAACATATATCTTCCATACATCTGATTGTTCAGATATGGGATTTTACTGTAAAACTTCTTTATTTGAACAGCTAAAACCGATAAATTTCGTAAGATATTTTATAAATAATAATACAAAGTCTACTGAGAAAATCATCAAAATCTATGCTGTATAAGCTTTATCTCCTATAGCACTGATTGTTCAGATACCAGTTTTTTGCCATATATCTCCTTTATGTAGGAAACTAAACCCAATAAATTGTGTTACCGGTTTACATACCGATCACATAGCAGTGAAAATCACTTAGATTGGTGCCATATAAAGTATATCTTCCATACCTCTGATTGTTTAGATGCGATTTTTTATATAAGTATGTAACTCCTCTATCGATGTATGCAGATGTATTCAAAAGCAGTAATCTGTCAAAGTAAAATTTGCAGATGTTCATGAAAGGTATGAAGCCTTCGGCATAGCCGAAGACAGCGCTGCTCTTACTTGTTTTTATTTCATTTCAGAAAAAATTAGGAACAAAATGGATCAAACGCGTAGGAGGAAAAAGCGAAAATTTTTTTGCTTTCATTTAAAACGGCCAAACGGCCAAAGCAAGTCAATAACAGTCTTATTTATTGCTGAGACATTGTTGTAAGTATTACCTTGGAGTAAATGAACGTCCTCAGTTATTGAAGTATCGGAGTTTTCGTATATCCGAAAATTACCGTTATACGGGAAGCCGGTGCTATTTTAATCCGATTTGAATAATTTTCAACGAATCAATTTTTCGTACCAAGGCTATTAAATGCACCGAGTTTGGTAAAAATTTATAAATCGGTTACCGAGATACACATTTTGGGCATAAGTTCTTAGCTGGATCCTAAGCATGGATCATACAGAGTTTGGTAAGGATTGGTGAAGCGGCTACTAAGATACAGTATTTCGTTATAAGCGGGCGGGGTCACGCCCCTTTACCAAAAATTGCATAATAATTTTCAACAATTTGGATTCAATATTTACTGAAATATCATAGTTTTGCACTTTACGAAAATACCGTTATATGAAAAGGATGCGTAGTTACAGTCCGATTTCGCCCATTTTCAATAGCAACCTTTCTCTTTTCATTCTGATCATTTATGTGCGCTCGTGTGTAATCAATTTTTAGAACATGAAACGTACTTTTCATAAAACGTAAGTTTCATAAAGTGCACGCAATCCTTTCATCGAAAGGGGTCAAAATCCAATGCGTACTATAATAACTTATCAAAAACAATATTTAACTGAAACTTTTTATATACATATTTACTGGTTTCTCTTCACATAGTTTATTTGTGCTTGAATTGCTATTTTAAATAACTCTCGTTTTTTTTTTTAACTAGGTGGTACCCATTAGCAGCTGAATCCACAACACAAAAAACAATGTTGCCACCATTATGCTATTTCAATCAAAAGGTTTTACGGATATCTTAAAATTTGTTTTTGTTATTTATGGCCTTTAAGCAATTATATTCAACAATTTTTGTTAAGCTTGAGGCCATTTCTAATGAAAAAATATTTTGGAAAAACAATAAGAATTTACCCATAGATAGAAGTTAAAGCTAATATTTCGGAGATCACCACATCTCCTCATCATACTTCTTCACCGCGGTCACTGGGATACGAACCATTAGAAACGGCCTCTACTCCCTTAAACTAAATGATGGCAAATTTGTATGCACATTTTTCTCCAACAGCCCCCAACCCCCGCCCCCCTGCGGCCGGGTCTGACATATACACATATGTATATAAAATTTTTATCACCGCATTCCGGAAGTTATATTGTCTAGCAACCCGATCACGCTGCGCAGTTTTTGTGTGAATTTCTATTTAAATTCGAAAAAATGTATACCATAGCTCAGTTTAAGTCTAACTTTTGAGCAAATATTAAGCCAGAAACTAAATTTTTCAGAACAATCGAAATAGTACTTTTCTAGCAGAAGAAAAAGAAGTACAATGAAGGTATGTAGGCTCATGGAAAAGAGAATACAAGTGCGACGGTTGAGTCAGTTTTGACTATATTTTAATTTTAATTTTATAAATGTTCGTCCAAATTTCAAACTTTGTACAAAAATTAGTTCAACAAAGTGTTATCAAAATTTCAAACCTTGTCATCAGAATTTTCAGATTTTTTTTTGCAGTTTTATACCCCATAAAATTTTAATATAATAATGTGCAAGTGTGAAGTGATTGGTTTTTTATTATATTTTATTTTTATTTTTTTTGCCTATATAAGTTATGCTCATATTTTTTTATATGTAGGTATAGAAACAAGTAATTTTTAGCAAAAAAAAAACCGACTTAAAAAAAAGAATTATTGAAATCGGTTGACGTGGTGCAAAGTTATGCGGTAACATACATAAAAAAAAAAAAAAAAAAAAATAATCCGACGAACTGATTACCTCCTCCTTTTTTGGAAGTCGGTTAAAAATAGTTGCATACTTACAGTTAAGTGGCAATAACTGTGGCTTTGTTGAATATTTAACTATATTCTTTTTCACAAAATTTGAAATTCGAATTTACATAAATCCGAATATCACAAGTCGCCAGCAAAAAAAAACTGTTTCAAAATCAACGCGATATTTTCGCTACTTATAACTTGCACTCGTTTTATTAAAATTTTATAAACGATGTACCTGCATAACCAACATTTTTTTTTAGAGATTCAAATTAAAAAGTTCAAAATTTTGTTGATTTTTTCTACATTTAGTAAAAAGTTTGACTTAGGTATGTGATTTTGGTTAAAACACGAACCATATTTTTTATAAAGAATAACAAAAAAATTCTAACTTGAAAAACGTTGCAAATATTTAACAAAAATCACCAGATAGTATTAAAAAATCTAAAGAAAATTGGTCGCACACCTATTATTCTGTCCATGGGTGTAGGCAGATAACTCATATTTACAGCAAGTTTCGATATGCAAATGCCTAAAAACAATATTTTTGCTCTCTTTTTTCAGTTGATTTTATTTATTTTCGTATTAGTGTTCGTTGGTTCGACTGTCGTTCCAGTTTTGGCGCAAGAAGAAGAAGATGCCTATAGTGTTTGGCTCTTCCAAAGATGCACGCCTGAGTATTCTGAAGATTTTACTAGTCAGTCTTCCGTTATATGCGATTTGGATTGCAGGAGGCAGCTTTACACGAGTGGTGGATGTTTCAAATATAATAAAAAAGGAGAGTGGCGTTGTAAATGCTTTAAATAGCAAAACAATACCAAAAAAGGAAAATGTAAGACGGCGATGGTTAAAATAATTACAATTACAAATTTGTATATACGTATGTAATTTGCGGGGAAAACACATTGTGGGTATTCATCTAAACGCTTAAATGTCTCGTAGTCGCTTAAACCTCGTAA
>NW_023458557.1:90650386-90666559 GCF_013731165.1 Rhagoletis pomonella | reverse complement strand
GTTGTCCTGGAGTCGTTCTGAAAACGTCGTGAACTTGTCACAAAATGATTTCGAACAAGTTTTGAAACGGTCCACAAATAGTCCCCTAATATCACAAAATGATCTCAAATAAGTACCGAAATGGTCCTGAAATAGGCGTTAACTATCCCGAAATGGTCCTGAAATAGTTCTGAGCCAGTCCCAAAATGAACTAGAGCCAAAATAGCCCTGAATAATATCAAATAGTCCAGAACTATGTAGTCCCGAAATGGTCCAGAAAATAGCTCCAAAATGGTCCTAAATAGTCTTGAACAGGTCCCAAAATGGTCCCAAAATGATCCCGAACTAGCCCCGAAATGGTCCTAAACAGCCCCTGAAAAGGTCTTGAACTTGTGCCGAAATGATGTCCAACAATTCTTGAAACTGTCGCGAAATGGTCCTGAACTAGTTCAAAATGATCCCGAGCTAGTGTCAAAACGGTCCGGAATTGATACCAAGATGGTCCTCAAATAGTCGTGAACTAGCTCCGGTCCTAAAATAGCTACAAAAAGGTCCTGAATAATAATGAAGAGGTCTCGAAACGGTCCCAGAATGATCCGAAACTATTTCCGAAATTGTCGAAGGTTAAGCCTTCAAAAGGCGCCTTCCTGGTTATATTTTCAGACAGCCAGGCGACCATAGGGGCCCTATACAATATGATGATCAACTCCAGGCTCGTCAAGAGACACGATACCACTTTGCTGAGTACCACGACACTGCTAGTTGAAGGTAACAAGGTCTGTCTATGCGAGACTGGAACCGTTTTGAGGATTTATAACTACACACTGGGTCTACTCAGAATGCAGTAAGTAACAAACCAGCCCCAAAATGGCACTTACACATATGTTAGTGTTTGGCCGAGCTTCTCCACCGATTTGTGGCGTGCGCCTTGATGTTGTCACACAGTTTATGCCGACTCCGAACAGCGATTGTATTTTTATGAGAAGCTGTTTTTCATAGCAGAAATACGCTCGGAGGTTTGCCATTGGCTATAGAAAAAAAAAACTTTTTTTGTTTTTTTTTTGAGCAGAACTAGTTCCTAAATGGCCCTCAAACCGGTTCCGAAACGGTCCTTAAATTATCCCGAAATAGCCCCGAAATTATCCCGAACAAGTCCCGAAAAGGTCCTGAATTAGTTCTAAACAGGTCCCGACTCGGCACCGAAATGATCCTGAAATGGTCCTAAACTAGTCGTGAAATACTAGTACCAAAATGGTTATGAAGGCCGAACTAGTCGGGAAATTTTTTAATTTCCCTGCAGGGGTTTCCCTAGAACAGCTTCTTATTTGCCTTTTTGTATTTGTACATATTCACTTGTACATGGGCCGTAGTTTCAGTAATAAATACTGCTGCTGGTGGGTCGATGGTAGTCGTTCTAAGTGTTTTTCTTCTTTTTTTGTTGTTATCGCCATTGAAGCGCACGGCATTGCCGCACCGAAATCCGCCTGGGTGCGTTCTAAAAGGTCTTGTTTTGTAAGCCTTTTGCTTAACCTTTAACAAACCGTCGTCAGCGTCAGTCGAGAAAAAATCATAGCTGCATCAGGAGGAGGCGTTGTAAAGCAGCTACAGCTCATTTTACCTACCTCCCTTTCTACCTTTTTCTCTCGCTTTCGCCCAACGACTGCTTGCATTAGAATAAGCACCCACACATGCATGTAAGCTTATATTCAAAGGATACCCACATTTACAAACATAGTAAGTTTAATGGAATATCGTTCTTGGTTATAAACTATTCTGCTACTGGGAGATAGCCGTCTCGAGCAGCGCGGCAGTCAGGTCAACAACGGCAACGAAAAATAAATGATTTTATTTATGGCGCGTTTTGAAGAGAATTTCAAACACATACATACTAATATATAAGTACATTAGGATGGTTCAAAAGGCATGTGAAAAAAGTAAGGTCTGAATTTTAATGCACTCACCCCCTAGGATTGTTCTATATCGAAAATAATATATCCCTGTTTGTTCATAAAAATACCAACATGATACTCTGCCGCCATAGAGATAGGATTTTAGAAATACATAATACATTCATACATGGGTAAGGCCTCCTCAAGTGGGCCACGAATTTACCAAGATTAACATTTTTCAATGATATTCAGGCAGCGACGAGTTTTTTAGTCGAAAAGTACACTGTATAAATTGTATTGCTAAATTCTAAATAGTTCGAGCCCTAACCGCAAAAATAACGTAAGCGACATTTTTTTCAAAATTTTCTTTTTGATGCAGAAATATTCCTAGAGCATCTAGGCATTTCTGCATCAAAAAGAAACTTTTGAAAAAAATGTCGCTTACGTTATTTTGGCGGTTAGGGCTCGAGTTCTTTTTAATCAATAATTGAAAATTTTTGCAGTGTTTTGGAAATTTTTATTTTTCTTTGAAAGTAAGTGTCCGAATGAAACAATTTTTTTTTGTAATTTAATTTTGGTTATTTCTTATAAAAATATAGTTCCTTCTTTAACAGAACTCGTGCAAATTCAAAATTCAAAGTTTGTTCAATAATTAAAAAAAAAATTCCACAAACTTTCGTAAAAATTTTAGGGAATGGAGCGCTGATTGCCTGAAAAGCTTGGTGACTTCGGATATATTGAACTGCACAATAAAAAAAAATAAAAAAAATAAGTTTCGTAATTTTTTGTTGAATTTGGTAACCTTTTCCGGTGATTTTGGTAAAAAATAAAGAAAAAAATGTTGTGGCAACACTGATCGTAACACACGAAAGCTCGGTTTGGTCAATGGCGCGATCTATTTGCGCACTTACAGCACTACTCATTTAACGATGTAGATCCCGTTCCCTGCCTCAGTCGTTCAGCAGCTGCATGTCCTTTTTATTCTTACTGAGTTCGACCAGCACAAATCGCCAATTTCGACTGTGTAAGCCAATGTTTAATATTCTGACGGCGGCATAATCTCCCCAGAACACTAAAAGTGCATCATCAAAGAATTCGAATTACCATGTTCGAAGCAATCGAGCCAAAAACGCGAGAGAAACGTTAGCTCCAAATGTTTTTATTTGACTTTGACGTTTGTTCCACAAACAAATAGTTTCTTCATATCCATCAACTGTAAATGGTGCCGCAAAGAATTTACAAGGCAAACAAACACAAAAAATATAGCTCAATCCGTTCTCGAGTTATGCGCCGTCTGACGTAATCAACTTTGGTATATACATACATATAAATATTTATTTTTTATAACAATCAGGGGTTATATCCGATGTAAATAAGCTGGTTTAAATTAAATAACTAAATCAAATTCGTTTTTGTTTTAAAATACCACTGTGCACTATTATCACCATCTTTTTATGGAATTTAGCTACCATTTGAGGAAGTGTGATTGAATCACAAACTTAATATAAGTATGAAAGAAACACGCAGACACCAAACATATACCAATGCGCACAAGCAGCAACCCTGTAGTTTTGCTGGTGGCTGGTGCTGGTGATTCCATGCATCACCGATTGTTAGGCAATTCGCTAGCGACAGGTTATGCGATGCTCGTATTGAAAATATCACATACTAGCGTTTTTTTGCATTACTGGTCGTTAGGTATGCGCTAGCGATTAATAATCGCCGCTTTTGCACCAGGTTATATCTCTAGCGAAAGGACAAACCACGCACACCGCTCGGTATGCTTCAATGACACTGCCGTGTTAAATTCGTTAGGCAAAGGAATTGGTATCGCTAATATCGGGTGAGCAGTACTCACTACTGGCGGGTCAGCGAAATCGTTAGTGGTACCCGGGCGGGTACTAGCGACAAAATTTGCGTTCTGCATTTTGCTGATACGCGGTTTTGCATTTTGTTGATACGCGGTTTTGCACTTTAAACGACGATATGTATGAATTTAGTTTTAAGGCATTCTTGCACTCATTTGTGTGTGTTCTAAATGCAAATACATGAGTGCATTGAGTTGGTTAAAATTGATGCCAAATGCCGTTACGCTGATTTCGCTAAGCTTTGCTTCCTACCTTCAATTAGCTTATGGACATTTAAGGTATTTAGTGGTATAATAAACATTTGTTCACAAAATATTTTAGACAGAAATTGTAGGTATGCAAAATTGGTATTTTTTTTTTCAAATTTTAACCTAACGAGCATGGCCTATACGACGAATTTAAACTAAAAAACTGGATGATTAATCATTATGCAGGGCGAATATATATAAGGCGGTATCGATTCAACAAATACAACATTACTTGTATTTTGTTTCTGCTTTTAGCGGGCCATTGTTAAATTTCAGCTATTCTTCCCCGATGGAAAAAGGGGAACAGAAAATACAAACACTCTCGCGTTTTCACTCACTCACTAGCGAAATACAAAATGTTGACAATCAAACGCTACTCACAGCTGATGAAACAACACCGCCTTATATAAATTCGCCTTGGCTTTATGTTTGTTTAAGTTTAAGGAATTTTTAAGCCGGAACTGTACATCATATCAAAATCCGCTCTGGCTTAACTTATTCAGCGGTCAATGTCAGTTCCGCCAAAAGGGGCACAGTTTCAACATTGTGCTCGGAGACTATCAGGTCACCACAAGACTTCGCTTGCAGACTGCCTTAGCTTTTCGGTGTAGCGCGTTGCCCACTCTAAACAGATGATGGGCCAAAAGCCATGTCAATGTGCTGCAGTAAACTAGACATGGCACTCTGAAGTCCGTAGTAGGGTATTGGCCTGATAGAAGCATCCTCTATCACTAAAATAAAGAGAAGAGGCGAAAGTAAGCAACCTTGTCGAACGGGGCAATAAACATCGAAGGACCTTAATAGATATCCTTTGTGAAGTACACGAAACCTATATCCGTCGTATGAGGATTTCAAAAAACAGCGAAAATTTTTTCGGGCTCTCCTCTATGAATGCTATCGACAAACCTTTCAAAACCGACTAAATTAGATGCAGATCAGCTATGAATACGGTGCACTGCTCGATGATTATCATGGTGAAGGAGAAGGTCGCCCGGAAACCTGGCAGGGGGTTTGTTGATTTTAGAATGTTCCTTCAAGCGCTTCAATGTTATATTTCCACATGATCTTTACCACCACAGGCGAAACGCATGATAATTGTTGTGGTATTGTCACAATTTCTCAAGTCCCCCTTTTTCGGGATATTGATCCATCAGTCCACTCATCCGGGAAACAACCGTTCTCGCGAGCAATGCTAAATAGTGGATGCAGCAATTCAGCGGCGAGGTGTAAAACTCCGCTGGTATTCCATTCAAGTCTGCTGCTTTGTTATTCGAGGTGATTTGAAAGCAGCAGTCAGTTTGGAGGCAGTACACGCATCTGGTTTAATACGGGTGATGGTATTCAAACGAGCCAGTCTTTGTGCAAAAGTCGAAATGTTGCACAGTGGTCTGAATGTTTTTTTTTTTTCATCTAGAGAGTTTCTCCTCTTGCGAATGCAGAAGACGGCAATATGCGCTCCTCACCAGGATTCCAAGCTATTTTTGCTCAACTGTTTGGAAATCATGTTTACGGCCCCACTGCAACCGCGATAAGCAGCATTTTCTGCGTCTCTGTGCTCGTCGTGGTCTAGTTGGCCTAAATATAAACTCCTCCTCTGGTGAATACAAACAGGAACGCCAAACTAGTTAAGGATGTCAACTGTTCCTTATTTTTAAATCTGAGGCATTGTCGCCTATGTGGCATACGAGTCTTAAGACCTGGTGGTCCTTCAACCTCTGAATACTTTCAGTAGCAGCTTCGATAAGTGGAAATATTTTAGTAATTTTTGGTGAAAGAATCTACCATTTCCCCTTCTATCCCGAACGCTTCTTACCCATCAAGAAAAAAAGCAAAATGAGTTTACCCAAAATAAGCTCAGTTTTTACAGGGCGCTGTATTAACAACAACAGTTAAATAAGTGGCAACAATACTAGCTACAACTCATAAATCATCGAAAAGCCCAAATTGGTTTCCCAATAATTTTTGTGTTAAACCAAAACGCACGCAGAAGCCAAGGCGTGCCAAAATTGCTAGCAAAAAACTAACTCACAATGGGGGGGGGGGGGGGGGGAGGGGGTGTATAAAAATAGGCAATAACAAATATGAAGTAGTTGAAAAAGGGAAATGTAGAAAAAGGAGAAATATTAATAACTTCACAAGAAGCTGAATCATGTAGAATAGACCACAATTTTGGTGGAAAAAATATGTGGGTGTCACACGTGCCTGTGGTTGACATACAAATTTATTATCATCTGTTTTACAACAAACAAAGTAAATATAATCTGGAAAAGAGAAACGAAGAAGGAGGAATTTAGCACGTGTTAATATGATTGACCCGCTAATGAGCGACAGAGTGCCCAGATTTAAGCAAACAGCAAATATTTAATAATGTTTAAAAATACGGAGCTCTCGCTAGATGATTAATGTTTAAAGCACAGCTGAATCTACTATTCTGCAATCGCTAAAATAAACGTGATTATTGAATTATAGAAAAGAGATTTCATAAGTTTAGTTTTTGAGGAAGTCACGAATCTACTGTCATTTACCGGATGTATGTACAAAACCTTTGCACACTTCATAATTCAATATTTGGAATTGATTTTCTCCAGTAAAATTAATAGCCTAAAAATTTATACCACTTAACGGTAAGCAAAATAAATAAACATTTTGACAGTTATGGGGTACATAGTTTCAGGCTTTATTTTCTGCATAAACATCCGCAGTCCAGTCATCTACGACGTTATTTCATATCACGATTTCATAAATGTGCCGACTTGAGGTTGAACTTCTGACTAAGCAGTTCTATTTAGCTAACTAGCTCGTGCGGCTATACTACAAGAAAATATTTATATGCCTGTGATAAAATATGTTAACCCTAGTAATACTACATTTTCAGATTTTCAATATCCCCTTGAATGAAACAAATAATTCAATTTTTTTTTTTTATCTAAGTTACCTTACATGTCCATCTCACCGAAAATCCATGCCCAATCCTGCTTTCCTTTCAAAATTTAGCGCCGGAAGAAAAGATTCAAACGACTCGTACTGAGTATCACCCAAGCTGCGCACCTTCATAAAGGCCAGTCACGAACACAGTACTTCGGGTAAAAGTTGATCTCCGTAGCTCTTCAGCCTTACCTAGTTACAGCGAATCTCTGTCCGGTCAAATATAACCCACTTTCTGCACGACTAGTGGGCCAATTATGAATACAAAACAAAGAGCGCTTTTCAAAATAAGCCCACAGAAAACCTACGCCTCAACTGAAGTAAAATCCAAAGGCTTTTAAAAACGTCAAACCAACATTTTATTTCAAAGAATGTATTTTTGACATTAGTTCCCGTGAAGAGCTTACGCATTAAAATAAAATTTGTCGACTTTAGTGGCTTCCTGATGGCATATAATTTATTTCATATGGAAATTTCTGTTTAATTTTTTTCTGGATTAATTACCATTACAAAAATACCAAACACGTTCACATTGCAGACAACGAATTTTTCAATTTTTTCCCACTTAGGCTTCATCCTAGGAATCCAAATTTTTCCAACAGATTCGGGTGCCTCTGCATGCCACAAGGAGCCATTGAATTCCGTGGACGTAACCTCCTATACCGTGGTCTATTAAAAGATGTGGCAGCAGGAACACTGCCAAGAGCCAAAAAAGAGAAGATTTCTCTTGCCTGCGTTTCGCCACCTGCTCTCTCTTCTTCTGAGAAAATGAGATCAGACCTTCCCGGTCGTTGCCAGATGACTGCATACCCAATCAAATATTGCAGTTCTGACTGTGAAAATTCAAGAGGTAAAGTTACGTTCCGTTCCACCAGGATGTGCGCCTTCGCTTAACCTCTGGAGACTTGTGTAATGATTGCGTGCTTCCAAAAATCCATAACCATGCGGTAAATGAAGGTAGATTTCCACTTGCATGGGTACCACCTGGATTATTATCTTTTAGTTCGATCATAACAATTTAGGCTTACTATCAGGGTGGACAGTGTTTCAGAAGATATTGGACCCGTAATGCCCTTGATTCTCGAGACTTACTAATGTCATTCGGGTCCATCGCATCAGTGAATGTTAGCGGTATTTTACGACAATTGTGCCTTACTGCTGATATATTCGAAAACTACCTATTCCGCACGCTATTTTCGAATGTGGTCTTATTGAATTAATCGCTTATTTCTTCAGTCTCTAACCAGTGCATACTTTTGTCTACCTAGGTTATCGATTCTCCTTAAACATACATCTACTTTTCAACTAAATCATCATTAATACTTCAATCTTTTGACACTTCCTCTTGTCATTTTTTTTATTTTTTCCTGTTGTTGCAACCATCTTTATGCACTACTGGCATTCAATACCCGTATTTACCGTTGAAAAGTCAACACTTCAGTATTCAGTACACAGCAACTTTTATTTACGCACATACATATTACATATATGGTCATACACAGCTCAGCGTGATAGCTAGAATCTGTTATGCCACCATTTCACCAACAAAATTCTAAAAATAAAAGAATGGAAAAAAAATCAAATTTAAACAAAAGTTTATGGCGCTGACAATGAACTACTTTCGCAGACTTGTTAATAATTTTTTCTTGTTTGCCGTTGAGCGACATACAAATACAGTTATACGATTATGTACACACATACACAAATATTATTTAACTACGGACAGTTCAAAGTTTATGTTTTTATTTATCTTTTTATTTTTGCTGTTTTTTTTTTTTGTTAGTTTTCGCATTGTCAGTTTGGTCCTCGAATTTATTTTCTGTCATTCCACATAGTGAACTTGAACTTTCAAAAACTAACGGCACGCGTAAAAAGTTAGTAAATACGAGAAAGGTTGCGTTGTAAATGTAGTTGTGCTTGCCTGCATACATAACAAGGATAAACAAACTGATACATTAAATTCAAAATTAAATGAAAAATTTAAGTACCATGCAGAAAAAATATATCAATTGACAAAAAATAACCTACTTGTAGTTAGCTTTTTTGCGGGATTTCTATAAAATATATAGCTTGTGGTTAGCTACAAAAAGCTAACTTGAAACAAGGGGACAAGTAATGCAGGGGTAAAGCTCGAGATTGTTTTCTTTAAACGCGTTTCTATTTAAATATCCTGCACTTCGCAAATACTTTTTCGAATTGAGGAAAAATAAAAGAGAAATCGAAATTTCATATTATAATTTTGAAGTTATGTCTGACGGAGTTCGAATATGGGACCCCCTACAGCAGAATATAGCAACATATATATGTATATTAGGATGGTCCTTAAATGTAGGAAGTAAATTTTTACATCAGATTTCCTAAGCCTCAACCCCTACGTCGATGCTAGTATAGTCGAAGATATTACATATAAATTTTGGTGACGATTGGAGACGGTTAAGGTGTGTCGCATAGAGGTCAAAGTGCAGATTACCCTACGAAAACATCTTAACCGACTGAAATCGCGACCAAAATTTATATGGGATATCTTCGACTTTAGTTGTATCGATTTTGGGTATTAAATGAAAAAAAAAAATATTTTTAATTTTTTGAGTCTCCATAGAGGCTTCTGGCCTTTAACCCCATTGCGATACGCCTTAACCGACTCCAATCGGGACCAAAATTTATATGTAATATCTGTGATCGTGGTATTACCGATTTAGGGGGTGAGACTGAAAAATTCGTTCATTTGATTTTTAAGGACCTCCCTAATATATATAGATCGCATTTAATATGGTCAAAATCGGACAATATCCACGCCTACCTTCCATATAACAAAGCGAATCCACTCAAAATGGATGTTTACAATAGTCTGTCCAGGGAACATAAGATTATTATAAATATTTGAAACTGGGTGTAGTTCCGCCTACTTATGATTGCATGTGTATGTATATCCCAGTAACCATACTACCAATTTCGACCAAACTTTTTCACCATCTAGGCAGAGAAAACACAAGTGAAACTATCGGACCTACTTAATTTCAGCCGGCTAGAGTAATGTGCTTTCTTCTTGGAACTCGTAGTGAGCATTTACAAAGGACAAATATGGCTCCGAGTGTAACTATGAAGACATCATCAAGACGTCTTTCCTATATTTATGATGTATCGGAAGCGAACCTGTAAAGTGATGTGAGGCCTATAGAGAGTGTAGGTATCGGTTATCGTAAACCAGCGCTGGGCAGAGAGAGCTTTTACTCCCCACGCGCCTATATTAAAAATATATAGAAAGCTTAAAAGGGCTTTACTCACGGGCAAGGCACTACCCATCACCGTCGTAAACAAATGCTGCCGACGCTGGCTCTGACGCTCGACTCTTCGACGATAATGATCAAGACTCTCGGTGATAATGAATTGCTGACGACTTCCCTTGTATAGTTATGCATATCAGCTAGTTATGCCGCATCTATGGGGATGATCTATAGGCTATGACCCCTTTCGTTAACTATTGCTAGCAACATATGACTGTGGTTTCAAAATAAGGTTGTTATTAAATTTTTAACAAAACAAATTTATAGTGCATATTCTTTTTGAAGTTTTCAAGATTTGGATACCTTTAAAAAAAATATTTTGGAAGACAAAATTTAGGATTTCGATATCTATTAAGTAAATGACTTACTACAAAATTTGGGTGGCAACCCTATTCCGAAATACGGTGGAATTAATGGTACATATCTTGAGCGTATATGTACTGTGTATATATTAAAAAAAAATGCTGATTGAAAGTAACAAAATGAAAATTTTCGCTACATAGAAGCGTGGCAACCCTGATGAAAAATTTTTTCAGATGAAAGTTCTCAATAATTCATTGATATCCATATTGCGATGTTTTATATAAATTGTGCAGAATCGAAAATAAGTGGTAACCTAACACTATTATCCTAAGGGATAACATTTTGTATACAGGGAAAGCATTGTTTAAGAAGCTCCTCTTGGTACCCATGAATAGTTATATTTTACCTTTTTTCAAAATCGTTAGAGCCGTTTCCGAGAACCCTATGGATATATATATATACAAGAATTGCCCATTTGATATAATAAGATATTTGTCATTACGTTAAAAAAAAAATAACCATTAAGTTCTAGTGGAAATTCGACATAACTTTTATTTACATTACCTAAACAATACTAAATACTTATGTACTACTCATCTATATAATTAAAGTCAGTTCTTCATTCTTTCCTCTTCACTCGCCTCCCACGCATTCATATTCCCTAAAATACGCCCATGTAACGCCTCTGGAGCATAGCGAGACCACATAAAATCCCCATGATTCCAAGCCGCATGAGGTAATGGATACAGCTTCGCGCATGGCAGCTCCTTGCCAAGTTGACGGACATCTTCCGCCGCGCTCATGGAATCCGTTTCGCTATAGTAGAGCGTTACACAATTTCTGATTGAGCTCAAATTATAACTGGGTGGTGAAGTCAGACCATATTGACGCCGATTCTTATCGACACTGCCGTAGTCAAATTGCTGGAAACCACCAGAGGTGTGTAGCTGTATATAGTGGAGCAGCTGTTTGTTGGATGCGCCCACAGGCAGCGTGCCACACATGTCGGTTAGTATGTGCTGGAATGGACAAAAGAAAAGAAAATACCTACTTTCACTTACATTTTTACGAAATCACAAGCGCCTCACCTCATAATCTTCCTCTGCAGCCACAGGTCCAGCTATCATGCCATATACTTTCAAATAGATCGGCCTAAACCACGCGCCATCGTCACACAGCGTCTTGCACAAGCGTTGATGCGCATTCCAATGCGCAAAGTGCAACGTTTCAGCATAACCCCACCAATCTAATAAGCGGCCCATATATTCGCTCAGCTTGTGACGCCATGTCATAGGTAACGGCACATTAATATTTCCCATATAAACAGTCGGCGCAGTGAATTGTAGAGATTTGAATTTCGCCGCATAATCCGGACGTGTCGCCAGCAGCACCAACGCTACCATTCCGCCTTGCGAGTAGCCAACATAGTGCATTGTTTTTTGACCAGTTTCACCGAGTATATAGTCCACAGTATTGGCCAGATCAAAATAGCCCATTTCATGCCATGTAAAGTTCCAAAAGTGTTGCCTGTCGATTTTAGGATCCAGGGTTGCGTGTCGGCGGCCATAGTGATTGCCACGATGATTGCCCAACCAAACATCGTAGCCAGCGTCAGCCAGCAGGTATGGCAGATCGGCGCTGGGGCCACGCAGCAGCCAAATATCGGAGGAGAGTGTAAAACCGTGCTGTAGTAAGACGACTTTACTTCTTTTGGTTGGAAGTGAGTGCGTTTGCGTGGCAGGTGCTGGTATGCGATAGATGTTGAGCAGGTAGCCATCGCTGGTGTGCACTATATGTTCCTGAACTGGGTAATTGTGGAGCGCTATTTTGTGAGGCTGCAGAAAAAAATAAGAATTTAAAATTAATATTTTATGTATATCCAAATTATTTCTTAGGAAGTTCTAAAAAGAGATATCCATAAATTTGCATCAATAAGTAAATGAATTTTACCTATCTCCTCAGTTCTTTTAAGCTCTAAGTTTACTTATCTGCACACTTTGGTTGAAAACAGTGATGGGCAGAATGGTATTTACTATGTATTAAGTACTAAGTGCAAAAGTATTTAGGTATTTATGTTGTGATGAATACCAAAGTACAATTTACTTACGTAAGTATTTATGATGTTACTAAATAGCGCGTACCAAAGTATTTAGAGGCTTTGGCTTCACTAAGTACCGCGTACAAAATTATTTACTTTACTAAATACTGGATACAAAAGTAGTTAGTATTTATGGCTTCACTAAATACTAATTAGAAAATTAAATGAAGAACTGTACGAGCGTGTAAAAATAAAGAGGTTGCATTGGCTTGGGCATGTCGTGCGTATGGAGAATGATGCTCCGTTTAAAAGATCACTGGCACCGATATTACATAAATTACCCACACATTATTAGAGTACGATCGAAGATCAAATTTTCTTCCGAAGACGAAGCTGAACAGAACGTTCATCCACAGTTTAACGTTCAACCGAATACAGCAGCCAAAAGCGTTGATATCTTAATTAAACATAATCAATTTTTATTAAACATAATAAATTTTTACCACGTTCAATCAAATTAATGTACACAATTAACAATCATGTTTAAATAGCGGCGAATCAGCTTCACCTGATAGATGGGGGTTGAATAAGGAAATAATACGGTATTTATACGAGGCCATTTCACAGGCAACTTTTAGTTGAAAGCAGCTAAAAATAAATTCACTACCCGGGTACCCGAGTAAATAAAATCTCCTACCCTGGTACCTGGAAAAAAGTAACCACCTATCTAGGTATCCCCTTCCCGGGGAATCTGCCACACAAACCTACTATCAGGTACCCGGATAACGATAACCGACTACCCGAGTACTCGGAAAAGTAACCCTACCCGGGTACTCGGATAAAGATAACCGCCTACCCGGGTTCGGGGGTTAAAATAACCCTGTAGGCGGGTAAAGATAATCTACTACCCGGGTACTCGGATAAAAATAACCCCATATCCGATAAAAGTAACCCCATATCAGGGGTATTCTGGTATCCGAATAAACATAACCGCCTATCCGCGTACTCGGATAAAGTTAACCCATTACCTGGGTACTTGGACAAATATAAACCGCTAATCAAGGACATGTACAAATATAATCTTCTGCCCGGGTACCCGGTTAAAGATACAACTATCCGGATATATATTACCTTTGACCGGGTAATTCATTACCTCTATTATATGGAGTATGTCCAAAATTACATGATGAACCAGACAGAATAATTGACCAGCTTGTCGCCATTTACAACGGAATTGAAAAATACAAATAAATTAACTTTTTATCGAGTATAATCTACCAAAAAAATAATGCGCGCATTTGTATATCTTTCCGAGAAAAACCTCTATGTGAATGCGCAATATGATAAGTATCCGAGAAAAACCAATATGGTTTTTCGGTTAAGAGCACTGTTTGAAACAAAAGATTTAAGATGTCCTTTGCATTCTATCATCATCCATTTACATAAATTGCTGGTGAAACTGGCTATAGAAGGCCAAAATTGAAGATAACAGTTTTTGAGTGGAAAATACACATTTTTTCCGAAAATTTACAGCTTAAAAAAAAGCATCTGGCAACACTGTTTGTACGTGAAAGCCGAGTGGCTACGTTTGGCTCACGTGTTCACTACTGGCCTAAGTACATAAGTATGTTCGTAGTTGCATCCTAAACCGCTTGTCTGCTCACAATCAAATTTGTCGTATCTACTGCAGATTTTGCACGGATGGTCATATGTTATAAATAATTTCGATTCATCAAGAGGGCGTCGCATATTCCATACAAACTGAGTTTTCCATAATGCATAGCTCTGGAAGTATTTATGGTATGGAGATACATATGTACTTATGTATATGAAATCAGACAAATTAGGCGGTACCAGAAAAAAGTTCGCCGTATACCCCTTACTTAGACTAAATTACTTTTTCCAGGCACTTACGAAAAAACAATTTTTTTTTGCCGAATGCTACGGTCACCTTCCTACATTTTTCGTCATATCGTCTATATTTACAGTTGGACCTTAAAGTACGATATGCAAATGCTCTTGTATCGAGGAGAAAATTGTTTCGTTCAAGAGTTGTTTCAAGTACCCAATTCCGTTACTTACCCACCACATTTCAGTTCATATCACCCCAACGCACCACCTTAATTTTAGTTCATTTAAGTTCGCCAAAAAGGTCTAATACGCATGCTCTAAGCACAGAGTCGGAGTTTTTGTAAAAGGCGGCGCGGGGGTGGTCCCTCTCATACTTATTAAGCCAAAGTGCCAAAATAAAGCAATTGGTAAAACGATGCCAAGTGGACTATACTCATTTCCAGAAATACGCCACACAATTTTCACTGGGCCTGCGCATTAAAGTTATTTTTTTATTTAATAAATATTACCAAAGATCTGCGAGCTATAAGCCATCTTAGTTTTTCCTAAAGGAAGTAAAATTTGTTTACGTTCATTTACATACATATTTAACCATAATTTTTAATTGAATTTAAATGTTTTTTTTTTTTGATTTTTCTTCCGATCTGATATACCGCAGTGAGTGCACAGGCACTCGTTACAATAATGTGTACTCTTCGTTTCTCTGAGTTCAAAGAACCTCATTTTCGTATTCATATAGTTGTAGTTGTTTACACATTTTGTACTTATCTTGATAATCGTGATCTATGGTAGTAATAACAACAATTCAAACTACAAACTTATTATAAATTAAAGAAATGAAGAGGACAAACAAAGATGACAATTAGTTTTCTTGGAACGTATGCTCACAAGCAAATATAGTATCCCTAAAATTTATGTACATACATATACACATATATATGTTAGGGTGATCCAAAATAACTAACCTAACGAAGTTATGGCCGGTGGGCATTTGAAATTTTCTACGTAAATAACATGCAAAAAAATTTGTTTTCATTAAAAATGTTATAACTTCTGAACGGTTTGAGATACAATTTTTTTATGGGCATATTCCTGTGTGGCATTCGATTCTCTAAAAAAAATACCCCGAAGTTGGCTGTCTTAGAGACGAGTTAGAGTATTAAATATGTATTTTAATGATATTTCTGAACGAGGTATACCGTTGATACAAAATTGGAATCGAACTTTGACGAAAGGCGTAAACAAAATCAATTTATTTTGCAGGTAACTAATGCAATTGTTTTGCTAGAAATATCCTAATTGGAAGAAACTGAATTTTATTAATAATTTAAAGAAAATTCAAAAAAATAAAAATACACATATAAATTAACCACGCAATTCTGTGTTTTCTTGATAAATTATTTGTAAAGAAATTGTATCAAGACTTTTAACAAGTAAAAGCTCCCATCGCATTCTGTGTCAATATTTATAAAATAAAAAGCTCTACGATTTCCACACGAGGGGAACTGATTTCCACTTGAGTGGAACTTATTTCATTGTAACATATAATAAATATGAATTTAAAGGCAAAAAAGATTTGACTACCGTAGCTGACAAATTATATATAAAAAAAAAAACATATTTACCAAGTGCACAGGATCGGGCTGTAAAACTTTCTCTTCTCTGATAAATCTAGTTTATAATCAACATTTTTTAACATTTTGTATCATTTTAGTGTAAGTTTTTTCATTAAGCATGAATATTACCAATCATAAAGCCCTAAAACTGCATATTTCTTCTTTTTTCAAC
>NW_023458557.1:90476698-90650376 GCF_013731165.1 Rhagoletis pomonella | reverse complement strand
TTAAATCTAGACAGAGTTATTTTTTTGACAATTTAATGGCATACAAGAATATGCCAAAAAAAAAATCTTAACTCGAACGCTTCAATAGTTACACCATTTTTAATGAAAACAATTTTTTGCACGTTATATACATATATGGAAAATTTCAAATGCTAACCGACCACTTTTAAAATTGGAATAACAATTTTTCCAAATGAGGGAATTTTCTTATCAGTAAATAGGCCCTTTTAAGGTTCTAGATTCGTCGTATAGGTCGATTATTTCGGATCACCCTAATATACATATAAGATTTTGACAATTTCAGTATCGATTTTCACATGCTAACGCTTTCATAACTCATTCCCAAATAAATAAGTTTTTTATATGTAAAATATTACCGTCAAATTGCTGTTGATTGTTGGCACAAACACACTTAAAACAATAACATTTATTACAAAAAGTTGCATTTTCCTTAAAACAAACACTTTTTTACACATTTTCACAAACTTTTTTTTTTTTTTTTTTTTTTTTTTTTTTTTATTTGCTAATCAGTCAAAGAAATGTTATTTAATTCAAAAACCAAACATTTGCTAAGCACCCGTTTGAGCGCTGCTTCTATCTACATAGAACTTCACACTGAACTGTAAAAACAAGAATATTCAGTGAATAGAGAACGTAAACATCTTATCACTAAGCCATGCAACAACAATTAAATTGCAAAGTAGACACATTGCAATTTTAGCACAATTAAATATGTATGATGTACCCGTATCAATTCATATGCGATATACATATGTACATAAATAAAAGTTTATAGCAAATGTAATGATGTCAAAAGTTAAAGCAATTACTTACAATAACTTTAGTGGAATTTTTTGTTTGCTTAAGCACTTTTAAAATTTAATATTTCAGCAAAAAGAAATTTCTCCTTTTCATTGTCTCATCAATAATTTTTGTTAGCATGCATGCATTGTATGCATTTCGCAAATTTTTAAGAAACCCATCAGCTGCTGTCTCGCTCTCGCACAATTTTTGCTTTCTGTTTCACATTTTCGTAAACATGTTTTTGATTTACTACCGTATACGAAATTTAATATCAATTGCTAACCTCAAAAATTATACTCACAAGTACAGATGTACATAAGTACATTAGGGTGGTAAGAAAACAAATTTAACGTGCCGCCGAGGCTTTGAACTTTTTCATATATGTATGTATATCGATTTTTAATACATAACTTTTTTTGCTAGCTTTTTGAGCGATCCGCATGTTGTGTAGTTTATATTCTTATTATACATATGTATATGTATATTATTAAGAATAGAAACTTGCATCTTGTTGTATTAAAATTTCATGATACATAAAACTGCATACCCAAAATTTTGATGAAAATTTTTCTTAAAACATTTCAAATATATTTTGGAATTTTTTTTTTCTTTCGAAATTTTTTCAACTGGTTTTTATTATGTAACATTTATAAATTGAAACAAGAGAATCGATTTTCTTCAAAATTGCTACTTTTTCTGCACTTTATATCAAAAACTTTAAGACAAGGGAATGAAAATTCAAAAGTCGAGCTCACTGGTCTCTTGCTAAGTTTAAAACCTTTCATCAAAAAAAAAAATTAAAAAGTATTCAAATTGGGTGAAAAATTAAGGCTCCAGTGAATTATGAACAGTAAATGCCAGCTTCGAACCACTGTGCGAAGGCTGGTTAAATATTAGCCGATTCTAAAATAAAAAGCACGGGTCGAGACCATTATTTTTCCATTTCCTATAATTCTGGGGGTGGGGTGGCAACAAGAAAATTTCAAAGAGTTTAATTTTTTGGGAAACCCTAATTTATTTATGTATTTATGTATGTATGTAATTGTGCCTGGCTTAATTGCCTTACTTTATTTTCGATTAGTTTTCACAGCACACACTTCTTAACCTTTTTGTCAATCAGCTGTTGTAGTGTCACTGCCGACATTATTTTAACCGCTAAGTGAGTGCAAATGTATCTACATACATACATACTTATGTACATATGTACATATGTATATACCAGGGATGTTGCGATAATTTGCATTCGCATCATTTTACACATTTGCATTCGCATCAAATGATACGTATGTTTTGTGAATGCGAATGTGTACGTGCGCAGAGAGTTCACTCTATTATTGTTGAAATGACTCTAAGTCTATCTAACCAGGGTGCGGACAATAACCGGCTTTTAGCTTCAGGCGCTAAACAGCTAAATAGTATATCAAGCAACATTGATGGGCCTTCAATAAGTACTGCTTAAAGTCTTAGAAGCTACGTAGAAATAATATTAGATTCCCTCAGCGAATGCGAAGGCTCGGATGTAGAATCTGGAGACATTAAAAAGTGTGAAATTAAAGCTCAATTGAAGGCCGCCTATCTTAAAGAAAAACGAGCTCATCTCGGTGAAAATCCTCTCGATTGGTAGAAAACTTATCTAGAATACGACAAATTAACAGATCTGGCCCGCAAATATTTGAGCGCTCCATACGCCAGCGTTCCAACTGAGCAATTGTTCAGTGCAGCCGGTCTTATATACGAGCCTCTAAGAAATCGCCTCATGGGAGAAATGGCAGCAAAATTACCTTTTTTTAATATAATCTGCCCTTTTTCAACTTTGACTACTAGATTAAAACACTGTACAGGTTAAGCACTCGTTCAATGTTCTAATAATTTACAAAATTTTTAAGTATGTAATAAAAACGATGACTTAAGGTGATTATAGCTTTTTTAATGTTATTCCTAACATTCGCATTCCGAAAATTCGCACTCGCATTCTCGAATGTGAAAAATATGACATTCGAAACATCCCTAGTATGTACGTAGATTTGTACTAGAGCATCGCAAGAGTACGTTAGTGTCGTACGATTACCTTATATTAAGGGCCGTTCGTTCAATGTCCGGTCAACACAAATCGGAGGTAGAAGCGCCGCACAGTGGGGCAAAAAAGGTTGCTGTGGACAAATCAATTTTGTAAGCCCAAATAGGAACCGATTTCAAGTTTCTTTTTTTTTTTTTAAATAAAAGGTAATTAAATTTTGCGTCGATCTATTCATGGCGATTTTTTAAAAAAGCTCTCGTTTTTTATTTATTTAAAAAAACTTTTCACGTTTAAATGCTTCCACTTTTTTGGAAAATACTTGAAATTAATTTCAAATGCCTGCAACTATTACAGTTATGAAAACAAAACGAAATACTAATTCAAAATGACATACATACCTATGTATGTATACAGAAATGATATTGCAAACTTTGATCGAAAATTAAAACTTGAACTTATAATTTTAGAGCGTTCAATCAAAATGCTTGGTTCTCATAACTATAACATTATTTATAATATCTGGAAAGTCCTAATTTGTGAGCTTCCACCGTATTCACATTCGTTTATATTTTCTTACAGTTTGAAGCGTAAGAATTTGGACAAAAATAAAATTAAATTTTCAAAACACTTGCAGGGTCAAGAAAAAATTTCTCTTAACAAGAATTTTTTAATGATAATTGCAAATAATCCAAATTAATTAATAAATATTAATTTTGCAAAAAAAGATTTCGCTTCGAAGATTTAACGAAAAGTACTTTTTTCGTTTTTAACTTTTCCCATTTAAAGTAATCCCCTAAGTTGTATTAACTAGAATCTATTTAGATAAAGTATCAAGCATTTTCAAACCAAGTCAAAATTTATGAATTTCAATGATCTGTTAAATGCACTAGACCTCTCACCTGCATTAAAATAACGTAAATTAAATGTTGGAGTAAACATGATGAAAATATTAAAAAATAATAATAATAATATTTTTTTTATGTTTTTATCATGGGAGTAAATATACCAGAACCCGTGATGCCAGCCGGGCAGAATTCCCCGATTTTGGTGGAATTTTAATTTGTCGGGGAATCTGGGAATGGCTTTAAATTTTGGAGAATTCAATATACAAATGATTTTTATTAGAACATTGCTGTTGAGAATTAAATTACAACTGGTAATAACAATCTCTCATTATGGTGTTACGGATTTAAAACAAAACGTAATTGCCTCATGCAACCGTGTGGATAATAAAAAAATTGCAACCGTACAACTATTTTCACTTTAAGCTTAGATGTAACACTATAATTCTTCTTCTTCTTCTTTTTTTGGCGCTGTAACCGCCTAAGCGATTTTGGCCGAGTTCAGCAAAGCACGCCAGTCGTTTCTCCTCTGTGCAAACTGACGCCAATTGGAAACGCCAAGTGAAGCCAAGTCCTTCTCCACCTGATCTTTCCCCTCTCCCTCCCTCTTCCTCTGCTACCACCAGCAGGTTCCGAGTTGAATACTTTCAGAGCTGGAGCGTCGGTGTCCATTCGAACGAACACTATGTCCATATCGTTGTAAAGCTCATACAGCTCATCGTTCCATCGTCTGCGGTACTCGCCGTCGCCAACGCGTAAAGGCCCGTAAATCTTCCGCAAAATCTTTCTCTCAAACACTCCAAGAGCCGCTTCATCGGATGTTGTCATTGTCCATGCTTCTGCGCCATATACCAGCACGGGCATGAGTGACTTATAGAGCGTGGTTTTCGTACGCCGAGAGAGGACTTTACTCCTGAATTGCCTACTCAGTCCAAAGTAGCACTTGTTGGCAAGAGTGATTCTGCGTTGGATTCCAATGCTAACATTATTATCTGTGTTAATGCTGGTTCCCAAGTAAACGAAATTGTCTACTTTCTCGAAATTGTAACTGTCAACAGTGACGTGGGTGCCAAGGCGCGAATGTGCTGGCTGTTTGTTTGATGACAGGAGATACTTCGTCTTGTCCTCGTTTACCACCAGACCCATTCGCTTTGCTTCCCTATCCAACTTAGAAAAGGCAGAACAGACTTCGCGGCTTTTGTTACCGATGATATCGATGTCATCGGTATAAGCCAGCAATTGCACACTCTTGTAGTAAATTGTTCCTGAGCAGTTCAGTTCTGCAGCTCTTATTATATTCTCAACATCAGATTATAGAAGTCACATGAAAGGGAGTCGCCCTGTCTGAAACCCCGTTTGATAGCGAACGGCTCGGAGAGGTCTTTCCCAATTCTGACGGGGTTGGTGGTATTGCTCAACGTCTTTTTAGGGGATGCCAAATTCAGACATAGCGGCGTTTAGGCAACTCCTTTTAGTGCTGTCAAAGGCGGCTTTAAAGTTGACAAATAGGTAGTGAGTGTCGATCCTTTTCTCGCGGGTCTTTTCTAAAATTTGGCGTATTGTGAATACCTGGTATATGGTGGATTTGCAAGGTCCAAAGCCACAGTGATAAGGCCCAATCAGTTCATTGGCGGTGGGCTTCAGTCTTTCACACAATACGCTCGATAAGACCTTGTAACCTATGCTTAGAAGGCTGATCCCGCGGTAGTTGGCGCGAATGGCGGGGTCACCTTTCTTGTGGATTGGGCAGAGCACACTTAAATTCCAGTCGTCGGGCATGCGTTCATCTGACCATATTCTGCACAAGGGCTGATGCATGCACCTTATCAACTCCTCGCCGCCGTACTTGAATAGCTCAGCTGGCAGGCTGTCAGCTCCAGCGGCTTTGTTGTTTTTCAGCAGCGTTATTGCTACACGTATCTCGTCATAGTCAGGCGGTGGAACGTCGACTCCGTCATCATCGACTGCGGGCTCGGGTTCTTCTTCTCCGCAACTTTCCGTGCTGCTACCATTTAGTAGGGCGGAAAAGTGTTCCCCCCATAATTTAAGTACGCTCTGGACATCAGTTACTAGGTCGCCATTATTGTTCTTACAGGAGTACGCCCCGGTCTTTAATCCTTCCGTAAGTCGCCTAACTCTCTGGTAAAATTTTTGGGCATTCCTCCTGTCGGCCAGCATTTTAAGCTCTTCGCACTCACGTATTTCCGCCTTCTCTTCCGTCGGGGCATGGGCGCATATAAGCGAGATGTTGAAAAATCTCGCTTTGATGCGGATTGTGGCTAGACGCTCGTCCACCGGGGTGAACGACAGTACTCGGCGACGGAGTCTCTCTTCCACCACAAATCCAACTCCGAATTTGCGCTCCTTTACATGGCAGCTGACGTCGCAAGGTCCCAGACATTGCTTGTCTTGCCCCGTACAACGCATTTCTTGGATGGCGGTGATGTCAGCCTTTGTCCTTACGAGGACATCAACCAGCCGGACAGAGGCACTCCCCATTAAGCGTACGGACATTCCAGGTGCATGCCCTCAAATCGTAGTCCTTTAAACGTTTGCCGTAGTCGTCATCATAAGGCGGGGTCTCATCCGAGGCTTTGCCTTGCTTTTTCACTGGAAGTGGATTTTACGTGGCGGGTCCCAAGCCGAGCGCACAACCCATTGCTGGGACGGGGGTGGTTTCGCAACCAAATACACGTTTATATAGCGAGCCGCTTGCTCCAAGCAGACACCCGCTTGCAGCCGCACCTACTGGTGAACAGACGCTGCAGACTTCAGTGAGCCCTTAAACCGAATAAGCCGGAGTGACCCCACCGAAGCTCCCTCTCTTTCTGCCGTGACCCAAGGCTCCACTCGGATTGGTTACCGCATCTCGCACATGGGTTGCTCACGTTGCACAGAGTGCGCGAACGAGGACGCAAGAGTCGGGATTGAGTATAGCCATGCAACTGTAACTGCATACCCAGCGCAACGACTATAGCCCATTGCACTCCAAAATTTTCCAAAATTAATAAAAACAAAAACTGCAATCAGAAATACTTTGGAGGTAATTTTACATACAAAACAAGTATTTAAAAATGAAACCTCTCTTGATTTTAGTGGGAATTGTAGAGAATTACAAAAATTGCATCAAGAAAAATGTGATTCTAAAGAATAACACAGGTTTACAAAAAAAAAGTTTATGCATATTCAACCAAACCTATATATCGCTATGTTGTTCGACGGTGAAAGGTAACAATATCAACGGAAATAAGGTCAATTGACTTTATTTCCCACCCTGGTGCGAAACAAAGTCAATTGACATTATTACCTTTTCAAAAGCTAAATAAAGTAAAAAAAAAATTGGAAATAAAGTCATTCAAAGGGAAATAGCGTCAACAGTGCTTAAAGTATGTCGATTCATAGAAAAAAAATGTTGTTCTTACAATAAACATTGCCCCGTAAGTGTTGTTTTTTAATAGATGGAAAAGGTTATTGCCGAATCCTCAGTGTGGTGATATTAATCCACAGACAATCATGAGCTATTAAAAAATTTAAAATTACGAATATTCATTTTATTAAAAAATTTAAAATTACGAATATAGTAAAACGACGATGCGAAAAACCAAACCCAAAACGCAGCTTGAATTCGAGAAATATTTGATGTGTACGAATGATCCAGAACTAGCAAAGCATCTTTCGTTTCCACAAAAATAAAGCAAACAATATTAAATTGAAGAAACAGTCCATGTCGAAAAACCCCGGAGGAACACTGAAAGAATTTTGTGTTTTAAATTAGCATATTTTAAACAAATTCGGAATGTCTAAGGTGGAAAAGAAACCAACCTTTCTATAAGGAAACACATATAAAAAAGGAATATTCATATACTGTATTCATGTCTCCGCCAGCAATTTGTGACGACATCATTTAAAAACAGCTAAGGAGAACGACGACACTATTTATTAGATGGCACATTCAACAAGCCAATGTGCCAAAATGCGGGTATAAACAATTAGTGATTATTTAATATCGGAACCGAGATCATGTAAGTTAATTGATTAGTTTTTGGTTTTCACACACTTCTGAAACACAAATTATATGCTTTTTAACGGCAGACAATTTGTTGCCAAAACACAGCAGAAATCTTCCAATAACTTACAAATATAAAAAATGTGAAATATCGAGGGCTTAAATTCATTAATACCCTCTATCTGCAATTTTCACAAAAACTAATTGGTGATTTTAGAAACTATCTGGGACCTAGCGTGACAGGGTGTGGCGCGCCGGTCATTGCATAAACGTGATAATTCATATAACTATATGGGGTTTTCGACTCGCTCAACCCGTTTACTCCTTAATGTCCGCTTAGAGGTCATTTGAAGGTCAAATAAGGAAAAATTTATTGAATAAAGCTTAAAATTCATATACATTAGTTTTTCGACTAGCTGAATCCTAATATGGGGAACTCTTGATTCTTCGAAACCATCTTGAGGTCATGCCAAGGTCAAACTAAGAATAACATAGGTTTACAAAAAAAAAATACAAAATGTATGCTTATTAAACCAAACCTATATTACCTATATTTCTCTTATGTTATTCGACAAGGTGAATGCGAATCCGAGTTCCGTTAGCCTCCTCCGTCACGTCAGGTTCAAGGTCATTTGAAGGTCAAATAGAGAAAATGTTATGGAATAGAGCTAAAACTTCATATATATAGGTTTTTCGAATTCGAGGTCTTTTAACCTCCATCACGTCATGTACATATGTACATTTGTATCATTATAAGAAAAAAACTAAGTTAACAGATTTCAATTTAAATTAACAAAATAGTTCAAAGTTTCAACAAAAATGAAACATAAACAATTCAAACACAAAATGTTTTTGTCACCATTTGCAATTGTTTTTTGCTTGAGTTACTGTTATCGAAGGAAGAATTCCACAACTTTTTAGCTTTGCCGCGCTTTTTTGGGTGGTCTGAATATTTCACCAAAATTTCTTCTTAGCGCCCTTTTTTTGTGCTTGACTGAAGTATCCCTCTTCAGATTCCAGCAGTAATCTGACATCATATTGACATCCCAAAATCCTTGGTATCGCCTTTCCATCTCCTTAATGTCTTGGAGAAATCTTTCTCCTTGGTCTTCACTGTAATGTCCAAGATTTTGTGCAAAATTCTGTAAGAGGGAATATAAAAAGTGAAGCTTCAAGCTCATTAAGCAACCAATAGCTTCGTTATTCACTATTAGATCGTTCACAATATTTGTATAATTCGGGTCTTTGTTGTTTCAAAGAAATTTCTCGCAAACATCAATAAAGCTTTTCCACGCCTTTCCTTCATCTTTTGACATGCCTTTCGGGAATTTTGTACCCTTCATTAAAGCTCTTATTTGTGGTCCCTCTAAAATTTCTTCTTTTATTTTTGCTTCTGATAGTTTCTGGAACTTTATAAATATATAGTCAAAGCCTTTGCTCTTATTGGTCTTCACTCTTATTGGTCTTCAAAGCCTTTAGAAACTGATTAATTAATCCTGATTTTATATGTATAGGAGGAAGGAGTATATAAGTCGGATCAACCAAATTTTTTCTACAATATTCCATTGACCTACAACCAAATCTTTCCTCACTGGCCACACTTTTTTTATAATGGTCGCTACGAGCTCTACTATTCCATTCACATAAAAAACAAGGGTATTTCGTAAAACCACTTTGTTGTCCCAATATTATTCCAACGACTTAGATCCGTGAAGAGTAAGTAGTAAGTAGTTTTCATGCAATGTTGTCGAGTGTGCTATTAGAAGAGATGGTAGTTTATTATCGACGTTTAGTAAAACAGCTTTAAGGCCTCTTTTCGAGGAAGGAGGATAAATAACCTCCACTCTTCTACATGATCTTCCACTCCTAATTATCTAAAAGTCCGTCTATATCATTGCCATACACTAAAGATTTATCGTGGGAGGAGTATTTTCGTTGTCTCTGTTTCTGTAGTACTTAGTTTTTTTTCATGCAATTTTTCTCTTTTAATCGTGAGGCCAATAATTCCGATCGTGCCTTAGACAGCACTAGATCTCTTACCAAGTCATTCAGTCGACTCTGATTGAATTCTGAACGAGTTTCGTAGGAACATTTTCTAGAAACCTCGCTATCGTCATCATTTTCGACGGAGTTGTCGGGAGGTTCTGGATAATTTTCTTCGTTTTCATCAACTTTCAATGGCGACACGTACTCATGATTTTTTCAACATCACCCGCGATGGGTAAACCATGATATTCATCCACTAATAGTGGCATCGTAACGGATGATGGTGTTACGTACGATAGAGAGCCAGAACTTTTGGAATTTAATCCAAATTTATTGTTCAAAAAAAAAATTGCAATCGCGATGGTGCCTTCGTGGTTCACGCCAAGTCATAGGAGAAGAGAACTAATTTCTTGAACTCCATTTTTCCATTGCCACAAACGCAAGTCACAAGTTCGGCACATGCATTTCGGTATCCCAGAACTGGTAACATGAAATTCAATATTAAAACACTCCATGTACCTTTCTTGAATTGTTTCTGAGAAATAAATCATGTGCTTCGTAACATTATATTTGCCACACATAACACAAAAACAATTCATAATTTTTATACATTTATCCTTTGTAATATTAATTAAATAAGTTAATATTGACAATTTTTGGAAAACACACGCACGGGGAACTATGTAACGCAGCTCGCGAGAAAAATTTGTTTGAATTGTGAAAATCTTTGCGATACTTGTTACTCGAGTGTTTTTGTGGTCGCTGATCACGAATATGGAGTTAAATCTTGATAGCTCCGGGATGACGTTAGGAAACGCATTTCACCTTCAAATGACCTTGAAACTGACGTGGTAGAGGTTAACAGACCTCAAATTCGAAAAACCTATGTACATATATGAATTTTTAACTTTATTCAATAAAATTTCCCCTATTTGACCTTCAAAAAACAACGTGATGGAGACTAACGGAACTCGGATTCGCATTCAGCATGTCGAATAACATATGGATATATAGGTTTGGTTTAATATGCATAAGCTTTTTTTTTTTGTAATCCTGTGTTATTCAAAATGCTCTCCTTATTATGTTATTATAATGAATGATATTTTTTTTTTTAAATATAGTTGGATGGGAATGAAATGCCTTAACCCTCTGCAATTGAAGTAGTAGTGTGACAGACACCGAAATTTCGACATTTTTTCAATAGCATCAATTACTAAAAACGCCGATTTTTCATCATATAGTTTGATTATACGTCTATTTCATTAAAAATTATTAAAAATATTGATAGAATTTCCGGTTAAAATCGAAAAAAAGTGTATTAATAAATATCTAAAATATACATATTTTTCATCTGGAAAATTGAGAAACTACACGCCAGTAAAATATTGAAATTTTAGTCTCGTCAGTAGCAGAGGGTTAAATAGTAAAAGTAATTTTTGGGGAATACCTTTGAAAATAGTGTAATTTTTTCAGGAATTACGTATACATAGTTAGCATCCCTGACTAGGACTTTAAATGATGCTTGCTATACTATAATCCGGTTACTGCACTGGGTAACTGAGTGTACATTCAGGATTTGACTCAAGGCCATTTTGATGAGCCAGTTCAGTGAAGTGGCACAACTGAGCTATGACACCAAGGGAGTTTCCCACACTGCCACTGAGACAAAACAGCCACTACCCTGCAAGAAAAAATTATCAATTGATAAAAAATCACCCAATTGTAGCTAGCTTTTTTGCGGGATTTCTATAAAATATATAACTTGTAGTTAGCTAAAAAAAGCTAACTTGAAACTAGTTAACAAGTAATGCAGGAGTAATGAAGGAGATTATTTTCTTTAAACGCGTTTCTACTACTTATATGACCTGCACTTCGCAAATACTTTTTCGAATTGAGGACAAATAAAAGGGAGATCGAAATTTCATAATGTGTGTTTTGAAGTTGTGTCTGACGGAGTGCGAATATGGGATCACCTACAGCAGAATATGAAAACAATTATGAAATGTAATAAAATAAATAAAGTAAATCAAAATAAAAAAATAATAAAAATATTTTGTTTTTTTTCTATTGATATTTTAATATGTTAACGCTGTAAAGTTTGGAGGAAACTGTAAGCTCATTGCTGAGTTGACCACCATTATTATTAGGCTAGTTATAACCGAATAAGCTAAAATATTACCAATTTTTTTTTTACATAAAACATTCTAGTAAATACTGTTTCATCGGGGGAGAAAAACAATAATATAAAATATTTATTTAATAGAACAATGAATAACTTAAGGACATTTACCAATAAACCATTGAATTCTTTAAGTTCATTTAGAAAGCGAAGATGAGTAAGTTTGTGTGCGCGCCATCAAAATCTTCGTTTTATTCTCAATGAAATCTAGAAAATCTAAAAAATGGAGATGTATATAGCTAAAAATTTATGTCCGGGTTTTATATGATTAGGAATTTTTGCGGTCGGTTACGGTAGATGTGCACTTAAACGCATATGTATACATCCATATGTACATATGTACGTTCATACGTATAGTTTTGAAATGCTTATCAATTAACCGGCTAATATGAACAATGTACAACAACAGCAAGAATAATAACAAAGTAAACATTTTTGCTCTACTCTCTCTCTTTTTTGCAAAACGTTTTGAACTTTTCGTATTTCCTCCTCTTTTCAATTGAAGAATTGAAGAATTGATAAGAAGAGTCACACAAATGACTATACATTTCTTGTCTGCCGCCTAAAAGCGCGCTAGCAAATAAGTTTACATTTTTTAATGTATTTAGGTGATTCACAAGATGTCGTAAGTACCGTATTGTCTTATGTCGTAAACTGTACTAGCAATTGGGAGAAAATTTTATCGCCTATCGGCTACGATGCCACTATTAGTAGCTAATTATGCGATAGTAAAACAAACAAACATTTCTATCGCTTTTTTATCGTCTCAATGGGTTTTCACACGCGGTTTTCATATTTTGAAGATTTTAAAAATAACAAAGAAATTCTTGGACTTTCTTTCAAGTAAATATTACTTTTATTTTCTCAATTTGTTTAACTTTTTCAATTAAGGCATCCACACACTTGTGCGATTCCGTCGGTGCGAATCTGTTCCGATTAAATTGTGAGCCTACACTATATAGAGACCCACTCCTAAACACACAAATCATTTCGTTAAAATTGGCACAGTCATTTAGGAGGTGTTCACCCACACACAAATTCGGTTTGTATTTGAGGTGCCAAACCCCCTTTTCAAATAACCCTGCTTTTTCTGTATGAGTATGCAATTGATTTCATATACATACCGCAATACTAAGTTCTATGAACACTTCCAGAGATATGCAATATGAAAAATTCAGTTTGTATGGAAACCGATGGTATAGATTATTTACTATTTGTTATATTTTTGTCCCTGTTTTGGCAATTTTTTTATAAAAATAATTTTAGAATAAAAGCAAAACATTTTGTTTCATATCAGTATCTCATTGGTATATTAATTTTGGTTAATTATTCGTATAATTAAGATTTGTTTGATGTTTGTAATTTTACCTCCAAAAGAAGTAGTATGTATATATGTAGTAGGGCCATGATTTAAAGTGACTGTAGTCTCTCACACACTTAAATTTTTTTTTTTATTAGAACTCGCATCGCTAACATAGTACAATAATATACGTGCACGAATATGTATCTCAATAAATTATATATGTACATATGTATGTAAATGCATACAAGTTTATAACAATAATTTCCTAACTACAGTAGAGCCTAAAAGTATAACACAATTGAAGTTCGTTAAGATATGCTTTCAGCCACTACTTTACTTGATATTTAACGCAGCAAAAAAATACCATCTGACTTTACATAGTCCTCTATAGTATGTATGTATTTGGTTTACGGTGGATATATTTTATAAATAAAAATACAGTACAAGTTTTCATACGTACATATACGTATGTATGTATGCATATTCACAGCCGCATAAAGTGCATCTGCTTTTCACCGCAGTTACACAATGGTGACGAACGATCATTGTCTACTCTGAGAACCAGACTTCTATTTTAAATCTAAATTGCAACAATATTTCTTCGTAGAAAGCAATTCAAGGATGAAGGGCTTTAAGCGATTTGACTACTCGGTGCACAAATAATGTTGTCGGGGTTCCCGGTCACTGAAGTGTTCCTGGGAACAATATTGCGAACGAATCTACAATTCTGCCCCAAATGTTGTCAAGCAAATTATCTTCAAACAAACTATGGCCCAGATATGTTTTCATAGCGTTTTTTCGTCCTCTTCTTCTCCTTCTGTAATGTATTTATCGCAGAAAAGGACATGAAAGTCTTGCTCGATTTATTTGCCTCAGTACTTCTGTCGCAGTTGCCGCGATGTAGGAAAAATCGTCACGCATTGACAGTGATCTTGGATATCGCGGTTTCCCTAAGGCCTTCCCCCACGCTGACACGCCGTAGAACATTAAGCTTTCAAGACTATATCTACTTCTATGTCTAGGCTATGACTCCTGTGGCAAGTACCTTTGAACACGTTTTCCCTAATCGCGAATTTCCCTAAGGACGTTCGCCAAACAGACACGCTATAGAACACGATCGGGCGAACTACCGCTGGGTACATACATCCAAGCCCCATTTGGATTTTTCTTAAGATTTCTGAAAGCAGTGGCAATCATCCTATCCATGATGATGCTCTGATATTTACAAAACTTCAACGCTAGTGTGACATAATTTTCGAAAGAAACAGGAATTTAAAAATTATGTTTCTATTCGCAAAGAGAACCATTGCTGTCTGAGCAGGATTGGCGTTTAGTTCGTTATACCGTGTGTGCGTGCAGGTCTCTAAAAAATATAAAGCATTTTGCTGGAGTTTGCTTATTCATCATGGACAAGGTCGTCAGTATAGACTAAACAGATCTATTATTGTTAAGTTCCATAAAAGTGGCGAAAGGACATAAAAACAATCATATATGTACATTAGACTGCATCACCAAAAAAAGTAGCGATTTGCAGCCGGGATTACACAATGTATTAAATTTTAAGACGTCCACCAAAATATTTCGGAAAATATTAAGATTTAAGTGAGCTGGAGCGATTTGAAAATACCTCCGAAAATGGAGTTTTTTTATGAATAAAAATAGTTTCTTAAATACTTTTTGAAAAAAGTGCCTTAGATGACAAAACAGATAAGGCTTAAAAAATCTATATAAAAATATTTAAAAATCTTTTCAGCGGAATCGTAAAAATTAGATTTTTGATGCTGTTTTTTTACTTTTTTTTAAAGATTGATTTACGAAAAACTTGAATAACTGGGCCAAAACTATTCTCATTTAGACTTGTGGGACCTCAGTAGAAAGGTATTTTCCCACTTTTTTTTATTTCTGTCCAAAAAAAGAGTCATTCGTGTCCCAGTTTTATTTTTTTAAATACCAACACATCTCAATTCAACTTTGAATAATGTTCGTTTATCCTACCTTTCTCTCTCATCCTTTGAATGAGTTTATTAGCAAAGAAATAAAAAGGGTGGGAAAATACCTTTCCAATGAAACCTTACAAGTCTAAATCGGAAGAGATTAGGTTCAGTTATTCAAGTTTTTCTTATACCAATCTTTGATTTCGTTCAAAATTGGTTTACATTTTTTAAAAATATTTTTATTAAAATTTTTTAGGATTAAACTTTTTTGTTGTCATTTGAGGGGATTTTTTCAACAAACAAAAATCTTTAAGAATTTTTTATTCAGCTCACTTAAATCTTAATATTTTCCGAAATATTTTGGTGGACGTCTTAAAATATAATAGATTTTATAATTCCAATGGAAACACAGTACCGAGTTTTTTCTATGGACAGTGATAAAGTCTAATGTACATACATACAGAAATCCAAGTTTCAATCTTTATACAAAATTAAAAAAAATAAATCCTCAAAATTTCACACTACTTTCCACATTTTTTTTTTTTTAATTTTTAGGTATGCAATTCTATTATAATACAGTGTAAGTTTGGCAATTCTTTTTGTTTTGCGACGATGTCGCGCTGTTTCTTCCATATAAAACAAAAATTCTACCTTACTTTGTATGAAAGAAAATGATGAATGAAACTTGCACTTACTGCGAAGGCGAAAAATTTTCAAAAATAGGTTTGAAGATTCTGTTAAAAGCTTTTGTTGAAAGCTTGGGTTAAAGCTCTACTATTTCTTTTATGTTACTTAACATTGAATTAGACTCAATTTGTTTTGATCATGTCAAAATCCACCACATTTGTACTCAATTTTGCGAATGTTTATAACTGTTGTCCTTTTTGTTTCACATCGTTTCAATTTTGGTTATTTAAGATCATACTCCAATGTAAATTCTTTCATTCGTACAGCGACTAATAAATACTATGCGTCTACTTCGGACAACTCTTGCGGTTTATTTCAAAATTCGGTCATCGTGCTTAGTGAAGCTTAGACACTGGTAGACAGTATTGGCTCTTGTGGCTAGCTTTATTAAACACGAATGTGCGAATAACTTAGGGATAGACTACTTCTCTAAATTGATTTAAATAATCAAAATTAAATAGTCTAAGCTTATCAATATAGGGTGACCTTATCATGGTGCCGGGCACTATATACAAGTATATTCTTACATAATCATTGAACGAATAACTGATATTTTGAAAACATGTTTTCAAATTCTTTGCGACAGTTATTTCGACAATTTCTGCAAAACAATGTGTAACTAAGTACTTAGGAAGTAATAATTTTGTCCTAAGTATGTGTAAAATAGACTTTTAATAGTATTTAATAGTCCAGTGGGGTGAGCAAAGTCCAAAGTAAACAAGCGTAATAGCTAAATAAACAACCCTTGAGGGGGGCCTTCGCATAAAAATCGCAAACTAAGTAGCCACTTCATACATTATCATTGAACTTAAGTATAGTTTTATCAATATATGTACTCAAACACAAGCATTCATACTCATGTAGCGAAAATCCACACACGCTTATCAAAAAGTATTGGCCCCCACGCAGTGGCGCTCCTAATCATTTTTCTAAGCATTGCGTAAACAGCTTGATATGTAAGTGAATTAAAATCTTGGAATAGCATAATTGATACATTTATGCATGACGCCACACAAAAAAAAAATGCTTCTTCCCCAAGGGAATTGTAAATTGCATCACTACAACTAAAATAGTTTGGAGTTTGGTCGTGACTCCAGCACGCGTCGAAGGTACCCCCTAAAAGTCTTATTTTTTGTAACAACATTTTCAGTTGAAGCCCTTCTTTCCAAACACTCCATGTTAACGGGGCAATTATGACAACAGTCTCTCAAATCATGACAGTCTTTCGAAAGACAAAGGTCTTTCGTAAGAAATTTGTCAGTTCTGGCAACTATTTGGAAGCCCTTTACCGTCTCTCGAAAGGCTAATTGAAAACTCTGCTAACGGGGAGCTCTAAGCATTACGCTATCCAACAATAATTAACAATAATTTTTTTTTAATTTAATCAAATTTCAAAAATATTATATTTTTCTTTTTAAAACAAAAAATAAAAGAAAATTTAACTTAAAAAATACATGTAAAATGAGAATAGAGCAAAAAAAATTAAATAAATCAAAAAATTCAACTAGAAAACAAAAACATTAAGTCAAAAAAGAAAAAAAGTAGTCCTTAACAATTAAATAAAATATAAAAATACTTTTATTTTTAAAACAAAATCTAAAAAATGAAGAATTTAAGAAAAAGTAAATAAATTAGATCTAAAAATTAAACTAAATAAAATAAATAGGTTTTTCTTATTAAAACAGTAAAATATAGTATCAATAAAAAATGCATTCAAATACAAGAAAACAAATTAAATAAAAAAATAAAAACATAAAATAACATTCTAAAAATTAATAAACAGATATATAATAATAATTCAAAGAAAATTGAATTAAAAAATTAAATAATTTAAAATAAAAAAATAAAATAAATTTCTAAAAATTTAGTTAAGTTAAACAAATATTGTTTTCTTTTTAAAACAATAAAATACAAATATTAAAATAATATTAAATTAACAAAAGAAAAACAAATTAAATTAAAAATAGAGGCAATAAACAAAATAAAATTCTTAAAATTAAATGAAATTTAAAATTACATTTTTTCTCGAGCTAAATAATATAAAACTGATTTATCTCAATTTAGCTTTTAACCACGATTGGTGAATGATAAAGCTTTTTATCTAGGACTTTGCTCTAGAATAACTAAAGCCTTTCGAACTATCTTGACATCTGTCTTTAATTTGTCTTACGAAAGACCTTTTACTATCTTAATAAGGATTGCCCTCTTTGCCGCTTTGGCAGGAACCCCAGACCAAGAAGTCTAGGCAAATGTGCTTCCTCACCTCGATCCCAGATATATATGTACATTGGCGCACAGACGGTTCAAAGATCTCAGACAAAACAGCACCAGGTAAATACTGGTCTTCTTTTTATTTGGCGGTAGTCGTTTCTCTGCTCTGCCAACTGACACCAATTGGAAATTCCAAGCGAAGCCAAGCCCTTCTCTACTTGATCTTTCCATCGCAATGGTAGCCTCCCACTTCGCATTGCTACCACCAGCGGATTCCACGTTGAACGTTGAATAGTTTCAGAGCTGGAGCTTCGGTGTTCGTACGACGACATGGCCAAGCCAACGAAGCCCCTGCATTTTATTTCGTTCTACTATGTCCATGTCGTTGTAAAGCTTATACAACTCATCGTTCCATTGTCTGGGGTTTTAAGGTGCCCACACTCACCGACGTGTACGTATGCCGTGTCTGTTTGACGTAGCGACATATAAAATTTACTGTTCACAGAGAGAGAGGAGATGTATACGATGGTGAGATTTCATTAACATTGCTCTCTCATAATAATCTAAGAGCCGGTGGGAGACCGACCTTCACCGATCTGATAACTCGATGAGACATATTTTTTATCAAATATAATTAATAAACAAATATGCCTATGATAACTTGCCTATCGAAAAGTGTTCATAGCTATTTTTAATTTAATTAATTTTAATCAATTTTCTTTCATCACCTTCACTCTTGTGATAACTGAATGAGTTTTATCTCAATTGATAGCTTTTAACACACAGAATATGCCTAAGTAGGCTTGCCTTCTTATTTCTGTGCATATTATTGCCAAGCTATAAAGTTTTACAGTCAGTTTCACCAGATTCACTTGAGTGAAAATTACTTTGATTTTCGAATTTTTGGTTTCACCAATGCGTTTTAATTTATTTTAATTTTGATTTAAGTGACCCGAGCTCTTCACTTAAATAAAAATTAAATCGGAATAACCAAACTCAGAGGTGTTACACGTTTAATCACCTGATCATTGTGTATCTGCTGCTTATTATTATATAGCTATTTGATAGGGGATAGATAGAAAGTAGAGTGTCCGAGGTCCGTGTGATAGAAAAGGACACAACATAGCAGCTGCACGCTACCTGACCGTTGAGTGTATCCGAATGCGTGTTTTGTATAGTCGAAAATAATGTATTACTAACAAGACGTGCTAAATAATATTAATTTTGAGTAAAATGAGTAAAAAGTGTTTTTTGTGTGGTACGAAAGAAGGAATTATTGAGTTTGATAAAAATTCATTTAAAAGATGCCATGTAAAATTGGCTTTCCGTAAAGAACAAAACTTTAAATATGGAGATATTCAATTAAGCAAAAAATCATTGGATTTTGTTGGTTATCACTCCACGTGTTACAACAAAGTGACAGTTTTAAAACAAAAATACAAACAGGGATTTGAAAATTTCGTAAAAAATTATGAAGTAAGTAAAAGTTTTTGTTAATACTTATTAAAAATTTACATTTAGCTCTTGTAAACGTAGACTTTTTTATTCAAAATTTTTCTCAATATTTTAAAATTTAAAGAATTTGTTGTAGATATAAATTTGATTGTTGTGAAAGTTATGTCCATTAATTGATAAATTTAATATAAATAAACATTTTAACAATAAATAGATTTCCTTAAATTATGTGAATTGATTTAATAACATTGAAATTTTCATTTTCATTATATAACTGTTTTTATTTATTTATTTTGTAGCTCCCAACGACCTCAAGAAGTCTTAATTCTAGTGATAATGAACCTCCAGAGACAACAGCTCTTGAATGTGACGAAAATAAGACAGAAAATATTGCAAATTCTGAGGATTTGAACGAGGTAATGATTTATTATTTGCTAATGAATCATTTAGATATTTTTGAAGAACAGTATTAGATACATAGCTTTTATAATATAAATTACTCTATCCATGTTATAAATTTTACTTTTGCTGCATTTATAATTTTTTTTTTTTTCATTTGATAATATATTTCTTTTTCATTCTTGATCATCTTATAAAACTGTACAGCCTTCGGCTGGGTATTGGACTAAACCAACTTTTTTAAAGAGACTGAGTCATAAGGAAAAAAAAAGTAATTTCTCCATATTTCGAAGTTATCCTCCGAAATCGAGATATGGGCCTTCGAAGTTCGAAATTGGACTTTTGGTAAAAAATTATTTTTAATTATTGCATGTAAAAAGCAAAAATAGTAAAAATACAGACTTTACAACGCTATCAATTGTTTAAAAATCGGTTGGTAATTTTCTTGTTTAAAATATTTTTTTGTTTTTGTAAAAGAAAGTTATTTTTCCCTTTAAATGTGGTTTTTCTCAAATTTTTATACACGAAGTACACAACTATGCATTTCAGAAGAAAGTGGTTTAAACGCCTTTACAGCGATACCAATTTTTTAAAAATCGGTTAGTAATTTTTTTGTTTACAATATTTTTTTTTTTTTATAAAAGAAGTGGATTTTGCCGTACAGTGTAATCGTAAACTAGAAACTTAAAAGGTTTTTATTCATTTCAGACCCCATCAACTTCAACATCATCTACATCTGTTGGCCAAGTTGTCTGTTGTATATTTTGCAACCAGATTCAGAAAAAATCAGGAAAGCGAGTCCTCAATCCAATAATTTCCTCGAGTAATGAGCTGTGTGGAAGAATAAAAAATGTAGCAGAAAGCTTAGGTGATCGTGAATTTCTTTTAAAGCTGAAGAATCTACCGATTGCATATCATAAAACCTGTTATGCTTCTTTTCTAATGAAAGAAAAACGAAGTCATGATCATCATTCAGATTCCAGTTGGCATACTTATCGAAACCAGCATAAACAAGCTTTTGAATGTATTGCCGATTTTATTTCAAATGAAATAATTGAAAATAATCGAGTAATGTACTTCTCTCAATTATTTTTAAGATATCAAGCTCTATTATTAGAATTTGGTAAAAATACAATCGATCTCGTTGATATTGAGGATTACCGATCTGAAATGCTGGAAAAAAAAGTTTTCAACAAATTTGGTGATACTTTAATAATTGAAGCATCGAATGGTCCGCGTAATAAAAAAATTATATATAAAGCAGACATCGACGTTTCAGTTATGGCTAATAATGCAACATTTCTGGACAAAAAAAAACCAAGAGAAAATCGATGATGTTTCATTTCACTTAAGAAACTGTATCAAAAAAATTGAATCGAAACCATTGCCTAAACGCATCACAGCAGAAGACGTCATCCGCGGGGAATGTGAAATCCCACCATTATTATTTGATTTTATGTGTAATCTTATTAAAGGTCCTCACTTTACCGAGAGAAAATCACACCCAGGCTACAACACAAGTTATATCAATTTGCAGTGATATAATTTACGCAGTCACTAACAGTTATTCAGCTTCCGATGATTCCGATAATGAATAAAAAAAATTCGAATGAATATTTGAATTTAATTTTTTTATGTATTTTGTATGCGCTGTAATAAACGCTTTTAACAACATAAATGTATTAAATTTTATTTTCCTATATTGATGAATTTGTTTCATTTATTATAATAAAATTTTAAAAGTAACACTTATTCTTTCCCGCTTTAAGGCATTTATTTAATTTTAAATAATAAATAAATTATTTATTTAATTTTAAATAAAGAATTTAATTTTAAATGAAGAATATAGATTTTTATAATTTTTAAATTTTATAATTTAGCTTTAAAATTAAAAAAAAAAAAATTGTTGAATAAATTTGTATTTATTTATTAATATGTTAAATTATTAATTTTTGATTATTTCATTGCTGTAAGTATATACATATATCTGGCTATACTCGCTGTAAAACTTTATATATGATTGGTTTTATAATTAAAATATCTTACCTATGATATCAATTTCGGTTGGTTAACATATCAATGTAGTTACCTATATTTACTTACCTTTTCACATCAACTTGCCAAGTAGCTATGCACAGAAATAAGTAGGCAAGCCTACCTAGGCATATTCTGTGTGTTAAAAACTATCAATTGAGATATAAAAATCATTCGGTTATCACAAGAGTGAAGGTGATGAAAGAAAATTGATTAAAGTTAATTAAATTAAAAATAGCTATGAACACTTTTCGATAGGCAAATTATCATAGGCATATTTGTTTGTAAATCATATTTGATAAAAAAATATGTCTCATCTAGTTATCAGATCGGTGAAGGTCGATCTCACACAAGTCACCCAACAAACTACAGCAACACAAGTCATAGCAACGCCCGACAACCTCTTCGTTGCCATGACAACGCAACATCACTCAGCAACATGTAGCTGCGCGACCACGCAACACCAAGCACACAGCCTATTAAAGAGCACAGCCGCTCAACAGTCAGTCAGCACGAAGCTGTGGTCATTGTGCATACTTACAAGCAGGGTTGCCACTGACGAAAAAATATACTTACCATCCACTTGAAAAAAATCTACCAATTGTGGAAAATATCTACCAACAATTTTTTTTTAGTTATTTTAATGAAACCTATAGTTTCGTTATTGTTTTAGTTAATTCCATAAGAATTCAAATTGTGTTTAAGGAACTTTTTATTTAAGAGATAATATTAATGGCAACTTCTCAGTTTCCTTCAACCAAAAGCGAAAGTGATTAAACTAAAGGCAACAACGAAACTTCATCATTTGAAAAAACTTAAACTGGAGATATTATAGATAAATACAGTGACCCAAAAATGCTTGGTGATTTTTTTTTTATATTCACCATTTTTTCAAGCCAAATTTTTTTGGTATTATTTTATAAGAATATTGTTTGCGCTTTAGACAAACATTTAAAAATCAAGGTTTCAAGTTAAATACAACGTTTAGAAAAATTCAAAAAATTTTCGTTTAAATTTCGAAATTTTTACTCTGAATTTTTTGAACAATTTAAATTATGGAGTTTTATAGTCCATAATACTTGAGACTAATCAACAATTTCCAGCTAAAAATTCCCGTTGGCAGTTTTTAATTTTTTTGCCGCCAGTATTTTATGTTTTTTTTTTATTTTTATTTAACAATTGCCATTGATAAAAATATTCGTTGATTTAATTTTTTTTCGAAGGCTCGAAGTGGGTAAATACATACTTGTCCGTTCTTTTTTTATTTAAATAATCATTTAAAATATTTAGACAATCAAAAACTTATCGGAATTCCCGTAAAAAGAGTTTTGAATGTTCGCCTTTTATCGATATGTTCGCCTTTTATCAATATACATTTATTCGTATGTACATATATAAAAAGTGTGCATTAAAGTGTTAGAAAATTAATGCAATAAAGTACACTGCACTTTTGGAAAGGAATTTCTAATAAAGAAATAACTACGAAAAATAAAACGGAAACGAAAAGTTTTATTTTTTTTTTCAAACCAAATAATTCAACAAAACTCTACCAAAAAGAGAAAAAATTTACCTTTTTACCAACCCAAAGTGGCAACCCTGCTTACAAGTGAAAAAAGAATCAGATGTCTACCCGAAATGCCTCACAGCTGAAATCGCCTGATTCTATGTGCTACAGGGTTACACTCAATATATATAAAAAAAAAACGTTAAACGGACTCTGACAAAACCAGCAAGAAAAGTTCTATTAAGTTTAGGAGTCATTGAACAAAATGTTTTAAAATATTAAACTGCTACATAAACATAGGAATTCATTTCTGGCTCTATGTACCTATAGTTAAGCCCATATTTTATGGAGTTATCGTCTGGTGTAATGCACTGGAAAAAACACTTCCACGATGGTCCTTAGTAGAGATGGGCATGGGCCTAAATTTTCAGGCCCGGCCCTGCACGAGTGCAAAATCAACATTTAAAAACACGCACGAGCCCGCACGTTAAGAATTTTAGTGGGGCCCGGCCCGACCCGGCACGACGGGACACGTCCCAGCCCGATAAAGAGCCAACTTTTATTGTATCTGTACTAGGGTGGCCCTTAAAATGAAATTTTAAGTTTCACCCCCTCAGTCGCTAATAAAACAGTCAAAGATATCACATATAAATTTTAGTCCCGATTGGAGACGGTTAAGACGTGTCGCACAGGACACTCAAAAAATTTAAATACATTTATTTTTTCATCTAATACCCAAAATCGATACTACTGTAGGCGCAGTAGAAGGCGAAGAATCTAAACTTTTACCCGTTAGTAGTATCGATTTTGGGTATTAGATGAAAAAAAAAATGCATTTAAAATTTTTGAGTCTCCATAGAGGAATCTGAACTTTGACCCCTGTGCGACACGCCTTACCCGACTCCAATCGGAACCAAAATTTATATGTGATACCTTCGGCATTAGTAGTATCGATTTTGGGTATTAAATAAAAAAAAAAATATTAACTTAAATTTTTTGAGTCTCCATAGAGGAATCTGAACTTATCTTATTTTTTCTATCGGTATCCAAATATCTCTTTTTTGCTTTTCGATCGTCTTGGCCTCGCGACGCCGCTTCTCTCGATTATGGTGGACTATCGGGGTTCACGCAGTGAGATTAAATAGCGCACAAGACCTTTTTTGTCGCAGCTGCATGGAGGAAGATGAGATGGAATCATCTCAGCATCTCCTTTTAGACTGCCTAGCCTTTTCTACATTGTGGGTTGGCACTTCGGTTCGTACATTATAGCTTGTCCGAAGGAACTCTCCGGGACTAGCATCTGCCGCCTGCGAAACTTCGTTCGATTCTCGCTTAAACTTAGCAGTTACGCTCTCGGTTTAAGTGAGCGCGGAGCACCGACATTAACCTAACCTTACCTATATGCATTGAGGTCAATAAATAAAATGATAAAGCATAAACAGGGCCTATCGCTTTACTACATTTTCCTTTGCCAGAGTCCCAAAACATTAGAAAATTATTTTTCTTGGAGCTTTTTTTGCCGATGACCGTTTTCCATTATTAAGAAAAATTTATTTTGAGGAATCTTCGCGTATATTTATGTGGGGATTATATAGGCTTCTGTCAGCGACTCCGAAAGAAAGTTTTCATCGCAAACCCAACACATCAAATACCGGCATTGTGACACAATTTTAATACTTAACATTTATCTGCAGTAATACTCAGCGCCAGTTTTACTCAAAAAATAATATTTATTTCTTATCTGACATGCATGCGACTAGCTTGTGTTTTCTTTCGATTACGTTGTTCTTTCATTTTTTAATTTTCGGTACAAAGTTCATATCGTCACCCTTATGCTAGAGGCATGAAGGTACAAAATTATCAGTTTTGAGTTATTTGGCTGACTTGATTAACCTTTGGATGTTCTATTTTATACCAAAACCCAGAATACCATGCTGATACGGAAACCACATTAATAATTTCCAATTTTAATTGCATAAATGTAGAGTTAAGTCTCGTATAAAAACAACTTTCAAACTTGATTTCTCCAAATTTTAATTTTTACACATTCATGGTTCTGGCATACGGGCGACGATTTCAAATTTAGAACTCAACTTTCAAGCGATTAAAACGCTCGAATATGATGCATGCCAGTCGCTTGCACTCCTAGTGTAGGTATGTAACCCAGTAAGCAACAATAATCATGAAAAGGAGTTCTTACTCTCTTTTATAAACTTTACGTTACTGTCTTGGACCTTACAGGTGCAGCTCATCGCACTGGTATGACAATGGGGGCCTCAGCATAAATCTTCGGAAGCCTGTTCTTGTACCGTTTACAACAAGATATAAACCACACCTTGGTTCGGTCACTCTCGGACGGACACGGCTTGAATACCCAGATGTGGTAAAAAATCTAGGGATTTCCTAGATTAGAGACTTAATTGGAGCTCCCAACTTAAGAGAACGGTTGCTGAAGCCACACGCAGCATACTACGCTTTAACAAACTGCAAAGATTGGCATATCTGTCAGTCACTGGATCAATAAGAACGTGTTCAACTGCGTCTCTAGAGTCATTTCTAGGATGAACTTCTCTCCGTATTTTTATCCGGGAAACAGCAGCCATGAGGCAACTGCAACTTCGACTATCTAACGAAGGCTTCCTCGCAAAGAAGCTTCATACAGGTATTTTTAGGAAAATACCAGGGTTGGAAATATGCAGAATCTATAATTTCATGACTGAAGAGGTCTTAATTGGAGCTCCCAACTTAAGAGAACGGTTGCTGAAGCCACACGCAGCATACTACGCTTTAACAAACTGCAAAGATTGGCATATCTGTCAGTCACTGGATCAATAAGAACGTGTTCAACTGCGTCTCTAGAGTCATTTCTAGGATGAACTTCTCTCCGTATTTTTATCCGGGAAACAGCAGCCATGAGGCAACTGCAACTTCGACTATCTAACGAAGGCTTCCTCGCAAAGAAGCTTCATACAGGTATTTTTAGGAAAATACCAGGGTTGGAAATATGCAGAATCTATAATTTCATGACTGAAGAGGTCTGCTTTGGCAGAAAGCTTAAACTGATAATCCCTGATCGATAATATTGGGGAAAATGGGCTGCAATTGATCCAGGATATGTTCAATGGTACACAGACGGTTCCAGGATGGAGGACAGACCAGGTGAAGGTGTTTTTTGACCTGGCACCAAACTTGCAATCCCCATTGGCAAATGACCCACGGTGTTCCAGGCTGAAATAGTCGCAATTTTAAATTGCGCAAAATTTAACCCTGAAAAGGGCGCCTTTCTAGTTACCTAGTTACCTTTTCAGGTAATCAAGCAGCCATCCGGGCCCTTTCAAACAGGACTATTAAATCCAAGATGGTCAAAGACAGTTTTAACACGCTATACTTACATTTTGGGTTAGGAACTCGTGGCGGTAGATAATAATAGAGAGATAGCAAATCAAAATGGCGCTAGCAGCGCTATTTGGGCTCTGGGTCAATGCTCAGACAATGCTGTATTACGTTTCCGTAGTAGTAAGATTCGAACCCCGGTTCGAGCAACATTTAAAAAATTATAGAAAAAGTGTTTTCCTATGCGGTATTGGTAAGCCTCCAAGTGTAATTCTACTGCATAGAGTCTTCTCAGCGTAAAACAAACAATACAATAAACAAATGTGTAAGCGCCCAATATTTAGTTTTTCTTTTTAATTAACTCTACACTTTTTCCTTATTGGGTTATCTGATATGACGCATTATATTTTACTTTAAATTTGTTTTTACCATTCCACAATTGATTGATATGGTTCGCTGTCAGTAAGCCGTTACCAATCAGGCCAACAGGTGTAAATATATACGAGTTTTTAAATGCAGTTGTGTTTCTTTCTTTTTGAATTTCTTTAACTCCATCTTAACTCAAACTGGAATATCTACAGTATGTAGTATATACGTACATATTTAAGTATTTACGTGTATATGCACGATCGAAGTACAATTTCTGAACATTCGACCTTGAAACAATTTCGTGGCTATATAGACAAATATCGTACTGTTTATGTTGATAATAAAAATAAAATATTTTAAAAATATTTGTTTAATATTATTCAAGGCAAACTAAATTTGTGCTTTTCTTTGCTAAAGCGTAAAAGTGTACATAACTTGATTTAGAAAAGAAAAAATAGAGGTCCCTCAAGTCCATTTTATACACAAAATTTATATTTTGCTACTAGGGCACAATAGACCTACTGGTCGCAGTTCTTTATCTATCTATCTATATATCTATCAACTATCAAACGTGAAATTATTGCTTATTTTGTAGAAAAAAAAAAATACAATATATTTGGGTCGATTGAAAGATAGTTTTTGAGTCGAATAAAGCTCTAAAAAGTTGCACTTTTAAGGGTGAGTTTAAATATAATTGGATGCCTCTAATGCATTTGTCTTTTATCAAAGAAAAAATATTTTATAGGAGAAAAAACAAAGCTATTAGACTAGAGACATAAAAAGTTTTGTTGTTGGTTTCATTTTGTTGCAGTTCACTGACATGGCAATCCTCTTCAAGATATTTTCGTAATAAAGCTTCTTTAAATCTTACCTATAATTAAAAATAGAATTTTACTATTTAAACAGGTAGCAACCCTCTCCAAAAAATATGCTATATTTTAATGGAAGTCATAAGCCATTTCTAGAAATTATATCTATAAGTTATCTCACAAGCTTTCACATGTATAATATTAATAGGATTTCATTTAACTTGTCAATCAAGCTGATTAAATTTGAAAAATATTTTTGAAATAGAAACAACTTTCCTAAAACCTCTATCGTCTAATACCCATATTAAAATATTTCGTTTAATTTTTAATCAAATTGATTTTAAATTTTTAAACAGGTGGTAACTCACTTAAAGAATATTTTCGAAAAAAGTCGCTTTTGAACCAACATCGTTTATCACTTGAATTTTAGTGATTTTTTTAACTTATTAATTAATCTTTTTTTTTGTAATTTTTACCAGGTGGCAGTGCCATTAAAAAATATTTTCGAAAGAAATCGTTTTGGAGCCCCTTTCGTTTGACACCCACAGGTGGCAACTGTCTTCAAAAAATATCCTATATCAACTGCTGAATGGAAGATCGACCCATCTAGGCAGCCGGTTCGAAAACGTCCTACCTCAAAAAACTTTTCAAATACACCCTACTTCAGAATTTTGTTGAAGAACGCCTTAATTTCAAATTGTTCGAAAAACGCCCTATCTCAGAATTTGGTTGAAAACCCCCCGATTTTAAATGCAAATATGTTGAGATAGGGGGGTTTGAACTAAATTCTGAAGGAGGGCAATGGTTTTCTACCGATAATCATAATTACTGCGATAAGCCGTGGCATACTAAAATAATTAAAAAGAAAAATTAAAGATTTTTGGTAATCTCAGAAGAGACTTTGGTGTGAAGCTAACGGGATATGCAGACGATCCCGCTATAATCGTATAAGGAAAATTTAATAAACAAGAAGACCAAAATATTTACGTGAACACTAAATTTAAGCCAAAAGAGCTGGGTCTGGATCTGAATCCAGGCACGATGGAGTTAGTATTATTCGTCAAGTCTGGGATCTGTGTAGTATACTAAACTAAACGAAATCAGATGAGCTGGCAGCTTCCAACTTAAGTGTGAGTAACTTCATGGATACCCATGGCTGGCCAACAAAAGGAAGGACCTGTTCTGACCCGACTGCACTCGATATGAACAACTGGGGCTAATACGCCAAGGAGAGAGGTAATGGCAAATTGTTTGATCTAAATCGACGGTTGTAGTGCCTATTAAGATTAAGAAGGCAATGTAAAACGTCTTATTTTGTATTCATTGATATTTACTTATTAGCCCCATCAAGCTACCAACCTTCTATGTCCATACAATGCGCCATGGGAATCGTCTATTATTCGAAACCGTGCTGGTAATCTTTTTCTCTCAGCTGCTTCAGGTTAGCTTCAATGGACTCAAAAATCTTATTCCTATTAATGCATATTTCATAGGCGTAGGATCTAGCGAACAAGGCGGATGGTTAAATACTGGAATGTTGTACTTGGTTAGAAACCTTTTGAAACTTTTTTAAATAAATTTAAAATTTCAGTAACAGGTTTCCCAAGTTTTACGAGAAAATTCCGAAACCGGTTTGTCTCCAAAACACACTGACAAAGGATGACGAAAATTCGTTCCAAAATATATCATACTCCTACCCATTTGGAAGCACTGGAGAGATCCGAACATTGATTGAGAATGGACGAGGTTCGTAAATAGGATCTGGGGCTTATGCCTCCGATACTCCGCTGTCAACGCTATGCACCAGTTTTGGTCTCAACCAAGTTAATCTAACCGTATATAATCTGTAAATTTCAGAATAGTCTCTACATAAACACTGCAAAAGATAACAGAACGCTGAGATGACAAGTTCGAATTTGTGCAATAAATCGAAATAGAGTTTAAAAAGTGTGCTGAAACAAGTCATAAAATGTGTTATGCATAGCATTAGTTGTGACCAATTTTTCAACAGATATGTATTTCTAGCAGACGGTGAAGAGAAAAATTAAGCTCGATTTGTGTGCTTACAATGAGTCAGTTACCTAAAACTTATACTTTGGACCCCATAGAAAAATATTTATTTAGTAAGCGAGTAAGCAACAGGGCATTGTTGGGCAAACACAAATATTTATTCTAAAAAGTTTTAAAATAATGAAATTACACAAAAGTAGGCATAAATTGGGCACAAATAATAATTAAATTCGACAAATCTCTGAGAAAAATTAGTTTCTGTTGATTATCTTGTGACAAGCACTAATTAAATAACAATTCATTTGAGCATGCCTCTTTATTTCAGCGCAAATTCGTTATCTTCTTTTAATATTAAATATGCACTTAAATAAATTTACATATGTATGTGCATATGTGTGTTAGATTTGAAGTTCATTGAACTGTATGACATTGCACATGCGATAGACAAGAAGTTATGAAACGTTAGTTTTTATATTGAAAGCCGATGGAGCATAATATATGTACATACACTCATGGACAAAAGAATAGGTGCAAAATACAAAATGACTTTTTTGCAACTTTATTTAAAACATAGTTCGATTTCTTAACAGAAACCGCACAAATTAAAGTTTCCAAGCTTACACAAAGTTCACAAAAATTAATAAAAATTTCCAAAATTTATCATCCAAATTTCAAATTTTTATTCAGAACTTTTAGAAAATTTTCGATTAAAATTTTTTTTAGTCCATTTAATACGTTCGGAGGTTTGCCATTGTATGCCCGGTGGGACCGCTATTAGAAAAAACAACTTTTTTATTTTTTGATGTTGGGTCGAACTGGACTTGAACCCAAACTCTGCAGAATGATTGCGCGCACTGCTAACCACTAACTTTAAACCTATTTCAAGTGCTACCCATTTTTTAATGATTCCTGTAACTTATTAAATAAATTGAGTTTAACTTTTTAAACTGGTGGCAGCCCTCTTTAATATTCCTAATGTCCCAGCTAAACATTTTCTTATACGTTCATTTGATGCCAATTTTTTAATATTTCATACAGTAACTTATGTATAATTTAAATAAATTCGGCTTTTTAAATAGATGGCAACACCGTTAAAAATAATTTCAAAGTAAAACCTTGTTACACCTTTTTCGTGTGACACCCAAATAAAGGTACTTACTTAAATCATCTAATTTCCTTAATTCAAGTTGCATTGAAATTTTAAACATTGCTACATGAGTTTTGGGGATAAAGTTTCTTCAAAACTGTTTTGATTGATATTCATACTGATTTAGTTTATTTACCCTACTGCATATATCGAACTTAATTTTGCAAACATGTGGCAACCTTTTTATAATTATTTTCAAACTTAAACGTCTCACGGCCGTATTGTGTTACATATTCAAATCATCTAATTCCGTTAGTTCAAGCTGAATTTAAATCTTAAAACAGCTGGCAACCCTCCTACATGTAGTTTAGAAATAAAATATCTTCAAATTATTTGTGATTGATATCCATATTGAAGTTATTTAATTAAAGGGCATACATTGAATTTAAATTTGTAAACTGGTGCCAAGCTCCTTCAAAATATTTTCGAACTGAAAATTTGCTAAACCTAGTTCAAGTTGAATTTAAATGTTAAAACAGGTGGCAACCCTCCTACATGTAATTAAGAAATGAAATTTCTTCAAACAAATTTTGATTAATATCCATATTTTAGTAATTTCTTTAGTTCTCGTGCAATAAGCGTTTTTGCGAAGTTGTAAAAATTACATCTACAAGATTTGAGCGAGGCATCCATACCGTATTCTACGTCAAAACAAGTTCCTTACGTCACGCGGCCTATGCCCGTCGGGTTGGTTGGTAGGAAGGAGGGTAAAACCGTTGTGATTAATTAATAATTCTTAAATTAGGCTTTAATTCCTATAATTTACATACTTCCCATTTATAAATATTTAATCACTGGTTCCTATTTCCCGTATTTATGTAAATAAGTATGTCAAAGCATACAACCGACTAAACCAATCAAATGGAACATTATAATACAGTGACCTATTATTTAGCGTAGATATATAAAAGCTTGATTATTATTATTATTTTTTTTTTCATTGGTGTTTTTGTTTTACTTTACTTTGTTTTAGTTTTTGCATCAAACAGAATATAAATTAGTCTACCGCTTGTCTCGTGCTTAAAACGTGCGCTTAGCGTATTTTCAGTGTACAACAAACATGTTTGCCCTAAACTTATATCATATTTCATTTCTATTAACTGTGTTGACTATGCATACATACATATGAATACCAGTTATTTATTTACACATTTTTTGCATTTCAGAAAACTACGCGAATCGTAATCTAAAACCGGCTGCAACGCGTGACATTAAACAAAACAATTATACGTAAATATTGTACAAAATAAATAAATAGTTTCTACACAGCCATCTACATATTGAGTGAATACAAAGAAAAACAAAAATAAAAAGCTAGCAAATTAATGAGCTGATATGCATATTGTGCCCAGGTATGCAGGTATATAGGTATATCTATAGTATAGGCTAAGTATTCAAGTAAGCTACATATGTGATTACACACACCTTAATTCAACAACTGAGCTGCATAAATATTTATTTTTCAATGCTAAGCCTCAACGAAACTCAAACGGAAGCCGGGTCTTAGCAACTCATAACGGCTTCAATGCCAAGCCATTGCACTAGTCACCACTGGATAGCGCCAAGCTACTGTCCACAGTCGCGTTTGTGTTATGGCCAAGTCGTGTGTGCAAAGCGGCAAAAGAAGAGTGGAAAAGTTCCAGAATTGTTGAATTTTTTAAAGACATAACTTTGTGTTTATACAAAAAAGTATTTAACTACATATGTATGTGCTACAATGATATCTCTAGCAGATTCAACAAAAAAATGTAATGTTGTATAATAAAAATGCAAAATGTGCGCGAATTTCTAATTTTAAAATTTCTTTTTTTTTGCTAAGAATTCAAATTAATAAGCAAATCTGCGCATGTGTAAATTTAATGACAACAACGAAATGCAAAAAAGGCATTGACTGCCATTTCAGCTTCCAAATACAGCGTAGACGGTCGCCAAATTTCTAAATCTTTTTCTATCGCGAGAATCTTTAATTTTAATGTTCATACATGCGTATGTACATATGTATGTATGTAAGTGTTGCTTTGTGCTTGTTAACCGGCATACTAATAGACCCGCGCTTGTTCTAATTAAATAAATGCGTGAAAAACATAACCAAATACAAAAACACAAAGATCATAAAAAAGTATACTACGTTTAAGTTGGGAATTGTGGGACTTTAGGTCGAAAGTTCAAAGTACCACCAATTACCTAATTTTAGATGCTGTTCCGAAGGTGTGTTTGGAAAGTGTAAAAACATCGTTGTAAATGTCGGATCTTCATTAATGATTTTAATGAGCAGAGAGGTCGAATGTATTAAAAAGCGAAGTCTTGAAAAAAGGAGAAAACATCATCAAATTGCTAAAAATATTGTACATTTCTTCTTCTATGTTCTTCTTCTTTACTGGCATAAGCGAATCCAACAAAGCACGTTTAGCGAGGGAGGGCGGGAGGCCAGGTTTAGAACTGGGATTGCAATACATGAGGTATGGCTAATGTGACAAACCCGTACTTCTTCCGGAAGTACAGTACTTCTTTTTTAGCTCTTGTACTTCGTACTTGGCAGATCAGTTAAACGTACTTCTTTGCAAGATTTTGTACTTCAGGTTCTGTACTTCTCCAATCTTCTCCACGATCGTCACATGGCCTGGCGATGAATTCGTTCAAACGCTTCAAGTCGCCAGGATCCGATGGTATCACACCTACGCAGCTGCAAAGTTCTTTGGAGGTGTGGTGCAATTGGTTGGCTCCTATTTATGCGAACTGCGTGAGGACCGGGTACATCTCCCCTGATTGGAGGGTAGTCAGTGTTGCGTTCCTCCCTATGAACAGAAAATGCTGTCATGTTTCCCTTAGGGATCTTAGGCCAATCTGTCTTCGTTTTTTGGTAAAAACGCTGGGGAAACGGATAGACATCTACATAAGAAATGCGATCCCTCGCGACTGTCTTTCAAGAGCTCAATTTGCTTATTGCAAGGAAAGGGCGGTGGATTCCGCCTTGCACGTATTGGTAAAGTTGTTAGAGAAAGCCTTCACGCATAAATTTCATGCAGTATAGGGCTTCCTCGATATCGAGGGGGCCTTCAACAAAGTCACTCCAGAGGCAATAGTCAAGTCTATTCATAATCTGAGAGTTGAAACCAAACTTGTAAGGCTTATCTACAGCTCACATTGTAACTGTCGCTGCGGAGTGGAAGCCCGCCTGCACTCAGCTCAGAGTCAATAAGGGCACTCCGCAAGGTGGTGTTCTCTCTCCCTCTCCCTCTCAAAAGGAACTGGAAAAAGTCGGGTAATCGCCTATGTAGATGATGCAGAACTTTTGGTTAAAGTATTAGGAAGCACACCTACACTGGCGCTTACCATCATGTTGAATGCGACGCCTGCCGATATTGTAGACTGAATTGTCGCAGCACGAACTGCTATTAGGCTCTGGGAAAACGGATTATAGCGGCTACTAAATGGCTCACAGAACCTTCTTCTCTACTTACTCGAAGAAGGAAGCGGTAAACTTATTGACGGACGGATCGAAACTTAGAGGCAGGGTTGGTGGAGGTTTCTTCTGTCGGAAACTCTACACCAAATCTACATAAATATAAGCAGGTTTCCGGACTTCTGCAGTGTCTCTCAGAGGGAAATAGCGGCCATTAAGGAAGCGGTAGACTCACTTCTAAAGGGTGCGATGGTGGGCTCGAAATCGGTAAAAGACTATCTGACCTCTCTATCAATGGCGTCAGAGTACTTTTTAATAAGTCTAGTTTAGGTGCCGGGTCAGTGATGTCAGCCATTGACATCGCCGGAGACTACATGGCTGATGGTCTGGCGTTGGAATGGCACCCTTACCACGTTATCCCCAGATAAAGAGTAACTTGGTACACCTCTGTCCTCCTGCGGTACACTCTAGGATGGTTGAGCCTAGTGTTAGCTCGGCGAGCACTAATAATATTGCATACTCTACTAAATACATAATAAAATGGACAAAAGAAAGCGATGTCCCTTTTGTGAGATAAAAAAAGGAAAATAAGACGTTTTTCTGATGCTGAAAATGTTTTTATAGGGCACTTTAAAATACTTTTTACAGCGTAAGACACGAGTGATCCATCGTCACCCCTTCAAGGTGCCGAAAAACACGTTACCTCGCAAGGGTTAGTAATGGGGGTTCTGACAAGCCATTGTGCCATTGATATTCACGCGGTGAGACTAGGAATTTCAACTGATCCCTTTTGTATTAGCTGTCAAGAGGAAGATGATGTGAAATCATCTCCACACTTTCTTTTAGACTGTCCAACCTTCGCGAGGCTAAGATGGAAGCATTTTGGCTCTCACTTCTTAACTTACACTGAGGTCTTAGGGATCGAATTTAGCTGCATTCGAAATTTGGTAATCAGCTGGCGGCGTTTGGTCGACTAAATTAAGGGTATCCGTTTAGTTTTTTCATGGTATCACAAAGGACAATCTCCAAATTGTCCAAGTGTGTCCCTTGCCTGGGCAACCACTTTAGCCTAACCTGTACTTCTTTGAACTATAAAACTAAGCTAACTATACACTAACTATGCACTTCATAAACCTGATACGAGTGGGAGAGACTATGCGAGCAGGCAGATGAAGCGGCAGCGCGAGAATTGACCCTTTTACTAGTCATTTATTGGGGACTCCTTCTGGGAAGACATGCTCTAGCTGACGTAGGCTGCTGTGCAATGAGCTGAGATGTATGTATTCACAGGGCGGCTAGGCGCGCTCAGCCGGTGCACTATAGTTCAAGAGCCTATTTTTATGGCCAAAAATAATTACGGCTGAATAAGATGATATAAAAAATTCGGAGTTTACCGAACCCTTGACGACCGAGATGTCCAAAGGGGTATCTTTTTAACTTTCGGTTTTATTACAAAAGGTTGAATTTAGTTTTTTTTTTTTAATATTCGTATGAAAGAACAAAAAATTAAACTTAAACAGTGTGATTTTTCAAAAATATTGCCAAATTCTGCTAATTTCAATTTAAAACCTGAATTCCTCATTCGGCCTAATTCTGGTTTATTTTTGCAGCAAATATTGAGAAGCACATAAAAAAAACAGCGAAAAATGGCTAAAACTATTTAATTGTCTGGTACACAATTTCGTAATTTCTTCAGTTATGTATGTAAAATTAATTTACATTTGCTTTGTAGCCACTAAGTTAATAGGCTGTGTTAGCGTTTAGAACTGGAATAAAAAGCCTAAAGGCACTCACGTTACAATTAGGAGACTGTGACTGTGTGTCACGATTGATGCCAGACTTACATATGTACATATAAAGAGCATCTGGAATATGCTGTTGAAAACGCGAGTAAGGCATTCGAAACCCTCACGAAAATAAGGTTAAATACCCGTGGTCCAAAGCAAAATCGGGGGCGATTACTAGCTGGGGTCCTGAAGTCGGTGGTACTTTACGGTGCAATAATATGGGGTATTGCCGTTGAGGTGAACTCATATAGCCGTGGCTTAAAATCGGTATTTATATTATCCGCTTTGACTAGTGCTTTATGGACTACACCCAATTGACCTGCTGATTAAGGAAATGATAACCTATCGTCTCCCGCTAAGTAAACCCAGTCCCAGAAATGTATGATGGATATAACTATGGCAAAAATTATGGTATGAAAGATGGGCAAAAAAGAAGGACGCACCTTTACGTAGACGCACTACACAATGACAGTAACAAACTTTGGAGCTTAGTGCTCAACCAAATACTTGAGGGTAGTACCGTAAGGGGAAAATTGTACAGCGGACAAGTGTAGATTACAAAGATTAGCTATGTAATTTATTTTGAATAATATCGCACAAGGTGCTTGCTAATATAAAATCAAGTTATTAGTGGTAAAAATATAAATAGGGACGTGATATTTTAATCAGTTTAGGCATTTTTTTTGTCTGTTTAAGGCTTCTTGTTGAAGTGAAACTTCTTAAGCGGCGGGTGGTTGGTTGGGAGTAAATTGGCAAATTCAACGGAAATGATGCAACGGAAATGGTTGGGGTTGAAACAAGTGCTTCTTGAGTGTATGCACATGGTATTAATTTAACAAAAACTTGCTCGAAAAAGGCCAATACAAGAATGAAAGCAAAGGTGAGTACGTATATAGATAAAGAAAAGGATAAAGGCAAAGGTAAAAATAAAAACAAAACAAAAATAAAGATGCGTAAAGATAAAGGCAAACACGAAGATCAAAGTAAATTTCAACACTTTACTTATATAAAGGCAAAGCAGAAGGTGAATATGTAGATAAAGAAAATGATAAAATGAAAGAGTAAAAACAAAGATAAATATAAAGAAAAAGATGAGAATGATACTAATAAAAGTAAAGATGACGAGGAGGAAGAAAGTGTAAAATAAAGGTAATTATAGAGAATTATATAGAATCTGGGAACTATTTTGGGACTTTTGAGATTTCGGGATTCTCGGGACTTATCGATATAACAATCGATATTTTTATCGGTTATTGTTACCGATTTTAATATCGTTATCTTCGGAACTCACCGATATAGTAATCGATATTTTTATGTATTTTGTTGTCGATATTTTTATCGATTTAGTTATCCATTTCGTAATCGATATTTTTAACGATTTTGTTATCGATATTCTTTTATCAATATTGTTATTAGTTTTGTTATGGATATTGTTATAGATTTTGTTATCGATATTTTTATCGATTTTGTTATCGATATTTTTATCAATTTTGTTATCGATACCGTTATCGATTTTGTTATCAATTATTTATCGATTTTGTTCTCAATATTTGTATGGATTTTCTAATCGATTTTGCTTTCAATATTATTACCGATTTTGCTATCGAAATTTATATCGAATTTGTCATCGGTTTTGTTAACGATGTTGTTGGATGTTACTATCGATTTTGTTATCGACAGAGTATAGAGATAAAAATGAAGATAAAGGAAAACAGAATAACATAAACGTAATAAGAACGAACAGCAAAAGCAAAAACAAATGTATGTACATATCGTCGCCTGAGTAAAAAGATTGTCGTATGTTAATTTCGGCAGGTTGTGGGAAATCGCGATTGAAGTTTGGAATACAATTTCTCAAAAACGCGAAGATAGATTTTCTCCAAAGCCCCTGAAAATGTTACTAGTTCACAAAATTCTAAAATTATTTAATTTTTAAAGTTTATTGTTAATTAGTTCTGAGTTTATGAAGGATTTTTTCGGGTAAAATTTTATCGTAAGCGTCATTTGTCCACAATTTGGCAGCCACTTTGTATGTAATACGACAAAATGTGAACAAAATTTCTACTAAATTAACGACGCTTTTCACTCAATATCTCGGAAATTAAAGGAGATATCCAAAAATGGAGAACGCAATTTTTAAGATATTAATTAGTTTAATATGACCGCATCACCAACTAAATTTTTACTAAATTATCGAAAAAGTTGTAGTCAATATCTCGGAAACTGAAGGAGATATCTAAAAACTGATAACACCAATCGAAAGACCTTATTTCAAAATATACAACTGCATCTAAAACTAAAAATAGTCAAAATTGCGCTTACGACAATCTTTTACCCAGGTATCGATATGTATGTATGTGCATATATTGATTATGAGACAAAATATATATGTAACGTTAGTTTCACTTTCGCCAGTGTGGCCCAGGCGCACTTACTTTTTTATGAAAGTATAGCGTTAACTAACAAAAGAAATATAAATCCGAATTTCAAACTTAGTTCAAAAATCAGAAAAATTCGGCAAAGTTTCATCAAAAATTTCGTATTTTTAATTAAATTTCTAAGAAACCCATTTAATTTTAGTATAATAAATGAAATTTTCAAATAGCTAGGACTTACCGAGAATTTTTGTAAATTTTTTTGTTGAAGGTGTTGCTAATTTTCTCTTATAATATACTTTTCTAACATATTCAGCCTTATCATGAGTTTCATTTTCCCCGAAGCGGTTCACTATTCACTTTTGGTTTCCATGATTTTACTATGGGCGGTTGAATTTTTTTTTTTTTTTTCAGGCGAAAGTCTGAATAATGCAGCATGTATTTACTATGGGGGGATGAAAAATTTTTGGGGTTAATTTTTTTCGGGTGAAGCTCAGGATATGGCAGATTTAATTTGTATGGAAAAAATGCGTAACCCCCTCATCAAAAAAAAAATTGGCCATAAATCAACGGTATTTCGTAGGTATTTCAAAGTTTTACTTTATTATACTAAAATTTATTGGCTAAAAACTGCACATCAAAAAGTTTTCTAAAATTCTGTTTAAAAAAATTTAAAAACTTCATGCGTTTTTGTTGAAATTTGCCAGATTTTCCTGATTTTTGTACAAATTTTGAAATTCGAACTTAAATGGCAATCCTTTTCTTTTACATTCATAAAAAAATTACAAGCAAAAAATTCCCAAAACTTGTTCAAATGTGGAGTTCCTATTTATACTTTTGTTGCCGTGTATGCTTTTATTTATAAGCGATGGACTATCAGCATAAATTTCAAGACAGGTACCAATTTAATGCCTATGTTTGGCTGTATGCATGTACACAAACTAGACGGGGGCCATAGTGTCTGCCAAATGTTGAAATGCAGACATTCCCTAAGTATGTGAAAAAGCAATAAAAATATGGAAAAATACAAATCAAAACAGCCGGTTTTTTTAAATCTTTTATATTTTTTTTACTGATAACACAAACGTCTTGTTTGTGCATCTTTCTCTGGGCACACATATCTACATACATATGTATGTATGTATACATGTGTGAACCACTGTCTCTGCGCACAGTTCATTGAATCTTGGTTTTTTTTTTTATTTTAGCGATGCCTTTTTTTTCTAGTTTATATAGACTATGTATACTAAAATCGTCCACTCATCCTATGCGTTCTTTAAATAAACTGCGTTAATAATAATAATATTCACACCTTTGCTAAGAGTTTCGCCGAGCTTCTCCAACAATTTTTGGTGCGCGTCTTGTTGATGTTACACAAATGGAGAAACCTATTGTTTTACGTGGCAAAAGGATTTTATGAGAATCTTTTTCAAGGCAAAGGGCGACCGCTGTTAAGAAAGAACCTTTTTCTATATATATTATTTTTGATACGTTGCTTTGGCCAGGGATCGATTATTGGTCCTATTTAAGAGGTGGTAGTGCGCACCTGTCATATATAATTTAAGCGTTTGTTAAATGTTTCCGAGCTTTCAAGATGTTTAAAAGTATTTTGAATTCCAGCAAATATATTTGTTGATCATTTTTAAACGATCCTATTGACGAAGCTTTACAGTATCTAGTAATAATATTAAAAACTAAAATCATTTATGCAACTACAAATTTGCGTCAGAGATTGTTTACTTCCCATGATGCGTGGCTTTAATTTCTTTCATTGAATATTTTAAAAACAATAGGAAAAATTTTATATATGACGTAAAATATAGGCTATTTTAAATTGCATACACACACTCGAAGTCATTTGAATAGCTCACGCCTTTAATCCTTAGTATGTACAGTTTTCCTTTTGTTTGTTTAATACAATAATATTTTATACAAATCAAAAATTTATTAACAAAGTACATAAGTTAGTAATATTTTACAAAAAAAAAATCGGTTATGCAGTTTTGCAGTTTTTTTATAAAAATGTATGTAAGTGGAAATCCGATTTTTAATTTGCTTTACAAATTAAAAAAAATTAAATAAAATAAATCCTCATGGCCTGTGGTGCATTAGTTTATTATATTTTTAGAAAAATTTCGGGTATGCAGTTTCGTAGCCTATTCAATTTGAGTGAAGTAAAGTGCAAGATTCATGTAGATACAAACTACCGTTGATTTTTGATTTTTTTTTTTGTTGACGGTGCTGCGCATTTTCTGCCATGTAAAATTTTGTCGAGCTACTTGAGACTTGCACTTTATTATACTGAAATTGAATATAATAAACTGATGCACCGCAGTTCAGAAGATTTTTTTTTGATATTTTTTTTTTAATTTGCAAAAAAAAAATTCAATCGAATTTCCACCTAGAATGTGCTACATTTTTGTATAAAAAATAATAATAATGAATATTAAACGAACAAAAGAAAAACTGCAAATACTTAGGATCAAAAGGTTGCGCTTTTCAAATGATAGGGAGTGTATATACGTATGTAGGTAAATAAAAATAACATGTAATTGCTGACAAATAAAAGGCTTTGTTCTAAATGTCTTATCAGATTTGTCACAGTCAATAACTTTACTTCCTATATGGCAAAAATTACAGCTGATAACCAGCAAGGTTAAAGTGCACAATTTATATAAAAAAAAAAAGTATAAGCTGCCGATAGCACTTTGACGTGTGCAATTTTATAGTCAATCGGATGGTGTTTAATCGAAATAATCAATGAAAAAAGTATGTATGTATATTTATATAAAAATAAATTAAATGAAAAAATATGCCATTCATCTGCACTTTCACACAGCATTAAATGAAATGCAGTCTTACGAGTTTTTTGAACCTCTAATATGTCTTATAACAAGAAACCTTGAAATTAATGCCTCAGAAATTGCGCTGTTATTATTTGTTGATCTGCTGCTTTGTTCTACATACATATTTGTAAAATTACTCCTACACAAGAACATGATCGATTTTACAGTGACTCAAAAATTGAGATCATCCACAAAAAATAGTACCAAGTGTAAAACTACTAATATGCGTGTACATATGTATATATATGTATACACAACATACATATTTATACAAGTAATTGCATTGATTTACTCACAATTTTGCACAAACACACTGCAAGTAAAGTACAATACTTATTCAATAACTTTATTCTGCATGATTCTCATTGGTTACACTTTGCTTTGAAGCGCATTTATACATACATATGTTTTTATTACGGCTTTGTATAATTGCATAACTTTAAGTTTAATTGCCTATATTACTTAACTATTACTTTTTTTTTGCTATATTCCATAGCGATTAAAGTTTTCAACGCGACTCAACTGTATACGCGTGTGTGTATTCGTATTAAAGCATCACTAAAAAATCGATAATATTTATTTTCAAATAAATTACTGAGAAAACTTCACTAAAAATAATAAATACTAGGAGCGCCAATTACTGTCGAAATTCGACCGTTTTTATAGACCTGAGGATGTTTTCAAACATAGCACATTGATTTAGGTATCTATTGGGCACAAAATTACTCAAATGGGGCACTCTTATTAGGCGTCGAAGTCAAATGATAGAATGTGGAAAATTCAGACAAAGATTTGACACAATTTTTAATTGGGGTGACACGAGATCCATGGGTCACTATGTATGTCGATAATTCTCGATAACTCGACAAATTTTAAAAACTTCATGCATTTTTAAAACTCCATGCATTTCATTTAGTCGATAAATGTCGACAATTGGTTACGGATTGATAGCTCAATGAATTTCAAAAACACGAAATTCCGATAACTCGAAAAAATTTTATAACTCTACACATTTCGACAACCATCGATACATTTAGATAACAGTGCATTTCCAGAATTGAATATATTTCGATAACTCACAAACTCACATATCTCGATATATATCGATAATCCAATTTTGATAGCTCCATAAATTTCCATATCTATCGACAGATTTCGATAACTCGATACATTCTGGTAACTCGACAGAATTCGATAAATAGTGATAACTCTAAATTCATGTAATAATAGAAATTACGATAGGCCGATAAACTTCGATAACTAAAATGTTTATCACGCGATAAAAACTGAGTATTTATATTAAAAAAAAACCATTTACTTGATAAATCTCGATAATCCGATCAATTTTTATAACTCGATAACTATCAGTACATTTGGACAACAAAGTTTCGATAGCTTAATAAACTTGGATGATCCGATAAATTTCTATAACTATAAACTTCGCTGATAGGAAACTTGATTCTTGTCGATAAAATTCAAAGAACTGTCTTACCTTTTCAGCTACCCTAATTATTATGTATATTCCAGGGACCAAAAATAACTGTTATCTCGAATTTACAAATTGAAAACGTTGCCCGAATTCTGAAATTTAACGAAAACATTGTTTCATAACAGTTATTAGATACAAAATATTTTTTATATAAGAGCTATAACCCAAGGTATATTTTTTACGTTGTTTTATAACAGTTATTGCCCAACGTTTATCTTTTACGTTCCTTGATAACAGTTATTGACAAACGTTTATCTTTTACGCTACTTGATAACAGTTATTGTCCAACGTTTATTTTTTCCGTTGTCTGATAAACGTTGTATTTAAGATAAGGATGAAAATAATGACGAAAATGGAGGTGGAGAAGAAGATAAAGATGATGAAAATAAAAGTGAAGGAGTAAAATAACTGTCATCAGACAACGTAAAAATAAACGTTGTGTAATAACTGTTATCAGGCAACGTAAAAAATAAGCGTTGAGAAATAACTGTTATCAAGCAACATAAAAAATAAACGTTGGCAAATAACTCTTATTGGCGACGAAAAACATATTTCTCCTGCATAACAGTTATCAGGCAACGAAAAAAGTAAACGTTGGGTTATAACTCTTATCGGCGAAATAAAAAATATTTCTCATCTAATAACTGTTATGGAACCACGTTTTTCCGATAAAATTTATAACTGTTATATCCCTGGTACATTATGTATTCTCATTGCTTTAATTTTCGTCTTTATTTTCAATCTTGCCTATCATTCATTTCTTCATCTTCACATTTAACTCAAAAGCCTTGAAATGCAGGTGTGCAATAACGTTTTACTTTTTTGAAATAAGTTGCCACCTTTCAAAAAAATATATTCAATTTTTCCTTTTTTTTAATTAAATCAATTACGACAAAATGGGTACCAACCGAAATGGTTTTGAAAAGCTTTGTTTCTTAATTTAACTATAGCATGGTTGCCACCTGTTTAAAAAACCAAATTCAATTTGAATTAAGGGAATTTGGTAAGAGAAATATGTATCGCCAAATGAGAGGGTTTTCAGACGGTGGTAGTTTGAAGAGGGCTGCCACCTTTGAAGTCTCGAATACTGAATTTGTTACATATTTTTAAGGTGTTAGAAGAGGGTTGCCACTTATTTAAAAAGTTAATTTCAAAATATATTATAAGTTAAATAAATTATTTAAATATGGGCATCAATCGAAGGGGGTTTGAAAACCACTCGTTTCTCAACTATATTTAGCAGGGTTGCCACGTGTTTGAAAAATTAAATTCCCCTTAGTTCAACAGTTAATTATAATATGTATCTCAATATCAGACGAAGTAGAGTCAACAAGGTTGTGGTTTGAAATATCTTTAAAGAGAGAGGTCTAATTTAATTAACTAATACAAAAATTATATGAAATAAAAAAATACGGGAGTCAAACGAAATTGTGTTAAGAAATCTAGAGTTTGAACATTCGGAATGTTTGAAGAGGGTTGCCACATGTTTAAAAAGTTCCGTCTCACCGGGCACTACCTGACGGGAATCAAACACGTCACGTTGCGTCACTATCCCGCTCGGCGAGGTCTCAACGACGCTCGTTCCTCCATTATTCTTTTGAATGTCTGGCTATATTTACGATTCACAAACGCCCCCGTGTAAACACTTCCATATCCATAATTAACCCCGACAATTCTGTCAATACTACCCATTTCTTGTGCCTACTATTGCACTCGAGAGTATTCGGATTTAGCCAAGGTTTAGTAAGCTACTACAACAAACAAATTTGATATTTAAGCGCTATATATATGTAAATACCGATATGCACACACAAACGTACATATGTATGTATATAAGGATGCGAGTTTAAAGATTGTCTACCCTGCAAACCAAAATCCATGAAATCCTAACGAAATTTTTTGGAGTAGGAGTTTTCTGTAACGATTTTCTTACGAATCTTCAATGCAAATTATACAAAGTGGTTGACACAAATTCTTAAACAAATATCTGTACGAAAAAAAAAAATTCTAAAAAAATTCTGCAAGAAGTTTTTCACATAGCAGCATTATTTTGATTTCTTTACCGATTTTCTTCCGAAATTTCGAGCAAGAAAATTCGGCAAAAAATCGGTTAAGATCTTTACGAATTCTTTAAAATGTCTCAAATTTAGAATACTATGAAAAAATGGTTTGCAGGGTACGTAGACAAATACTATGCCATTACCTGTTCAAATCTTTGCCCTTGTCTACGCTGCTAAAACCCAAAAATTGCTCCACTTTGAGTTTTACGCGCAATAAAAATGAAGTAAAACTTTCTAGATTACTAAGAAAAGGTTGAAAAGTTCAAAAGCGACTTAATGTTGACCATCAAGCTAACAGCTCAATGTCATAGTTTCCAATGCGATTGTACGCATATTTTATGTACGATTTGTAAATGAGTGGAAATCTCCTTCGCTCACTCCTGCGACGGCGCACAGTGTGCTTTTTAAACATTGCATGCGAATTAATCGTACATAGCGCTTTCGACAGAAGCAATATTTTGGTATGAAACGAAAAAGTTTTGAAAGCTAATATTATGTATTCCCTTTCACGGAGAAATACTGCCATTGACCTACAACTACTCCCTAACCTTAAAAGTATTGGTCAAAAATTGTGTTCTTCGAAATCCTCCGCATTTGTTCCAAAAAAAATTTTCGCATGTTTTATTACACTAATATTATAGATTTTGAGACGAGAAACACGATTTCACTGTTTAAAAATCTAAAAAAAAAAATGTTACCTCAATTTAAGAAATGCATTTTTGATGGCTGTGCATCCTTCTCACAATTTTATATCAGTCAAATAACAAGTACGCTGTAGTGCTATTCAAGATCTTTAATTGAAGCCATGGTGGAAATCTTTAGGCCCTCTGAGAGCCAAGTTATAACAATTTTAAACCAAACTTTGAATTTGCTGCACGAGTTTTTACTCTGAAATTAGAAGAAAAAAATGCAGAAAAGTAGGATGAAATTTCGAAGTTTAACTTCAGAATCGCTATAATTTGGCTCGCAATGGGCCTAGTGACTTCTACCTTGGCTCAAATTAAAGATCGTGAATATAACTATAGCGTGTTTGTTATTCGAGTGATATTAAATTGTGAGAAGGATGCATGCAAATAAAAAAAATTCAATCAAAAATGCATCCCTTGAATTTTTTTTTCGATTTTTAAACAGTGGAATCGTGTTTCTCGTCTCAAATAATATTGGTCTCTATAATACTGGTGTAATAAAACATATAAAAAATTTTCTTGGAATAAATCCGGTGGATTTTGCATGTGATTTTCGAAGAACACTATTTTTGACAATTTTTTTAAGGTCAAGAAGTAATTGTGGATCAATGGCAGTATTTTTTCGTGAAAGGGAATAAAATTAGCTTTCAAAACCATTTCGTTTCATATCAAAATATTGCTTCTGTCGAAAGCTCTACGATTAATTCTCATGGAGTGTTCAAAAAGCACACTGTTCGTCGGGGCAGTTGCAAGTGGGAACTATGAAATACATATGTATATATGCTAACGTATTTATGCACATACATACTTATTCCTCCATTCTCACGCAAAGCACATTTAAAATAAAGAAAACAGTTTTTGTGATAAGAACACAAATATTTTTTTTAGTTTGGTAAAAATAAATAAAAAGTAAGTATTTTGCGAAGTCGAATGGTGAAAACATTTGAATTACCATATAAAAGTGGAAAAAAATCTTTTTGTGTAAAAAAAGCTGGTAAAAGCTGCCTTCTCGATTATTCATTTTTAAAAAGGTTCGTTATTAATTTTACTGTTAGGAGATGCTAGAGCTTTTTTTAACATTCGTAAAAAATATAACAAATTCAGCCCAAACTAAAGGTCTAGAGAACGATTCCTGGTCCCAGCAACATGGACGTTTTTGCAGGCAATGGCAAATTACCCTATGTAATTCTGGCATGATTGAGAGTGCTGCCACATATTTTTTTAACAAACTCTTTCTTTTGAAAGCTCTTTCGCTTATGATGGTCATTGTGCCATGGATTTGGTTTCCATTTTTGTAAAGTTGCCTACGAAACTTCCAATTGCTTCAAATTTAACTTCCATTGTTGTTTCAGATTTACAGTTATGGTGTCTTCAAACTAAAAAAAAAGCACTAAAAAACGCTTAAAGCACCAAACTCAAAAATTTTCGCGTTTTGAATTAAGAAAACCCTCAAATTTAGTGCGAAAAGCACTAAGTTGGCAACAGTGCTGAGCAAACCTTTTATTATTGACTCATGGAAAAAAAATATATATAAAAATCATAAAATAATGATTAAATGCTGATTTAAATTACATATTTTATTCATAACGATTACCGCCGCTGGTAGATACATTTTTGTGTAGTATTTCGAAAACGATGTTGTTGTAAGTTTAATTTGTTTATCACCCATGACTTAGAGCGCTTAAAGGGCACGACATCCGATATTTTATCCATAAAAATTTGGAAACAGTACTAATATTTACATTTATGTAAATATCAATAAAGATATCGATAACTATAATTGATAAATGCATCGTCTACGTGACATGAAAAATTTTATGAATTCCAGTATTAACCACACCCACTTTTTTCAGCACACAATAATTACATACATACGTATATTAATATTGGCTTAGCAATTTATAATTTAAAAAATTTTCATCATAAATTATTGCGCATCATTATATTTTCCAGATTTTTCTGCAACGTTAAATGCGTAGGCAAAACAATAACACGCAAATATTTCTAAATGAGCGATTAGAAATGCGTTGGCTGAATATTTCGCAAAAAAAAAAAATTATAATGTGATAAAAATAATGAAAATATGTAACATATAGGAAGCCACACTAAATACATATGTACATGCATTCATACACACAGCCGTTCACATTTACATACATATGCGTGAAAAACAACAACAAATCTGAGTAAGCACTAGACCCAACAAGTGTAATCGAAAGATCAACATAAAATTACAACGAACGCAAAAATGCCGCATACACACCCACTTTAGGGCAGAGGGTAGGTAGTGGGCAAAGAAATGAGTGTAAAGAATTGTTTACTTTACCAGACAACACACAATCAGCACTACTGAGCAACAGCTGATTGTTATTGCAACAACTATGAAAAAACAAAAATTAAAAATTTCACATTTGCGTGCAATAAAATAGCAGCAGAGAAGCTCTTAGTTTTAAAATTGTATGTACATTGCTTATAATTTAGAATTGCCAATTCCGAACCTTTTTGAGTTATTAGGAATTTTTGAAAATGTATTTTGCTCTGAGCAATAAAATGTGCTCCATGGCTATGGTATCATTGAGGCGTCGCTATATACGTGGTGCTCAAGCGACATAAAAAGGTATCCCGTTGCTGTCCGGAGTGAACATTTTTTTGATCGAACCATTCCTGGTCGAGCCGCCCACTAGGCATTGTTTTTCTTTTTTCATAAGTACAAAATATTAGATACTAGTGACAACTATTTATTCATAAAATAAGGCGCTTTGTTTTTAAATTTCTGAACCTACAACGATCGACAGACAAGCCGATTTAGGCAGTTCTTAGTAGATCCGTTACAACATACACATCGGGGCTCCTTCATCGCAACTAGTCGATAGCCGTCAATCTATCCTATATTTAAAGCTAGGTGTACACGGTAGAGAGAGTTTTACTGAAATTAAAATCTCCTCTCGCAATTAAGTTTACACGGCGGAACAACTCTAGGAGATATTCACTCCAGCTAGAGTGAAAATAGAGAAATCCCAACTTTTCTCTATCACGTACTCTACAAGTTGGGTACACGGTAGACAAATGTTTCCTTTCGCCTAGAGTTAGTTTTCGATCACGAATTGTTGTCAACGCTTGTTGTAGGTGGCTTGTATAAAGGTGGCGCCATACGCGGACAGCTAACCCTTTCACCTATTTTCTGCGTCATAAAATAGTTTTTCGCACTAGGGATGAAAATTGAATTTTAAAATTTTACTTATTTGCTGAAAAAATGGTACCTAAAAGTAGATAAATATACCTAAAATATTGTATTTTTATGCGCCTACATTTTTGATAGCGGGTGGCAACCTTTCGCTTTGGTAGCATGTACTTCTGCACTCACAATCAACAATCTTTGCTATTAAATATATCCTTGAAAGAAATTCCTCGGAGCAGTTCCATCCAAAAGTTATTTGGTTACGTTCTAAATGTACCTAAAATGTACGATGTAATGTCATGGCCATTTTTAAACTTACCAAACTGTGATGAAATTCATTGTCAAAACTTTACCTCTCCGAAGAGCAAAAACTCTATTTAGCTTGCCAAATAGAGCGCAGAGTTTTCGATCTAGTTGCGATGGACTGTGTACAAGGCGAAAAAGTCTCGCTAAATAACTCTCACGAAAACTGGGTAGCTGAGTCTCTCGTAGAGCTCTATTGTGTGTTTACACATCTCTTGCAAGATTATTGTCTAAGTCTCGAGGTTTTTCTCTACCGTGTACACTTAGCTTAAAGCCGTGCGAAAGAAGCCGATGAACCATCCTAAATTTGTACTAACTCAGCGCCGTGAGACAAACTATGAAAGCTCAGCTTTTTGAGACAACTAACCTAACTCAGACGCGTAAATTTGTTGTGTTGTATGTTAAGCTATTAAGCTATTGAGTTAAGACAGTTTTCTGACATAGTAAGGATAGTTTGTCTGACAAATCTGAGATAGGATAGTATGTCTAACAACGCTGAGTCAGGTTAGCTTATCGAGTTAGGATAGTAATTCGCACGGATAGGATAGATTGAGGACTATCTCCCAGTTGAGATGAACTAGCCCAGGTGCATCGATAATAATTTTATATGGAAAATTGTGGCCACATCAAAAGAGTGACTTGCCGTAGACAGATAGTCATTTCCTAACCGCACTTGCTCGATAACTGCTATTTTTCTGTGCGCAACTGCTAAACAAAATCAAAACAAACAACTATTTAAGCGCTGTTTCAACTGACAGCATTAACATAGTCGAACTGATCAAAAATAAATCAATTATAAGAACAATAACGAAAACAAAAAGCGAAATTCTCAGTGATAGATGCATAATTTTTCCAGTGGCTATCCAATAATACCTTAATCAGCTGAGCAACAACATATTAAAATTATCAATAAAACAGAAACAACGAACATCAATAAAAGCAGAAGAAAGCCCAAACGCTTCAGAGAGGTAAACAAAAAGTCTGTACAAAAATAAAGCGATCAAATTATTCAAAACAAAAATAATTCAAAAAACACTAAAAATTAAAAATCAAATGCAGCAATAAACAAAACACACAAAAAATTAATGGAAGCAAAATCAATAGAAATACATATACATATATAGTAATAACAGCGAGTCAACAAGTCTCCGAGCGTGTGAGAGTCATCGGCGCGCGCTGCTAAGCACGTTCGTTAAAGTAGTAGCTAAAGCAACTATACCAGCCAATAGCACGCAACAGTCGAACAAGTCCGGCCGTGTCAAATAGTCACAAAACACGGCAAGCGCAAAGTGCTGATAAATCAATTCAAATTTAAAACAAATAAAATCGTGTAAATAGTGCGCCAGAATCCAATTGTCGTCGTCTAGGTGCAACAGCGTCAAAACGAACTGGATTGAACAAAGTATCGGTACAGTATTTAGGTCAGCTGCTCAGGCAGTCCAACTAAGGAATACTATAATCCTAGATATATATCGGAATTGGTTTTGGAATTGGCTTTTGGAGGTTGGAGATTTGCGATTGCGAAATCAACCAGTTGAAAGTATTTAGAGCACTTTGTTCCTTAACTAGTGCAAGCTACGCAACGCATACCAAGGAAACACTAACAACTTCGTCAGCCATAATGAAATTAATCAATCGAGCGCATGACTGACTCTTGACTCACAACTGCCTACAGCCAGACAGCCGCGCGCCTTCAACAGCTGATCTGATCAGTGGAAGAAAAGAAAAAAAAAAATAACAACAAACAAGAAAAACTCGCCAGCATATTACAAGAAATACCGCTATCAACACGCTTAGTGCCGCGCAAAAAATAGGAAATGTGAATGAGAAAACACTAAATAAAAAAAAAAAAACAAGAAAAAACATTTTGTGTAAACGCCAGTTATTTTAGTAGATTACATTTATTACAGTGGCTTAGTAAATGAAAAAATAAAAACGTGCCAAGTTACAAAATAAAGTAATAAACGAAGAGTGAGGTAACGCGAAAAAATTGCAAATATTTTAAAATAAAAACAAAGAAGAAAACAAAGTTTGCAGAGTTTGGAAAAAATAAAAATAAAAATTAGCTCAAAAATATTTATACCACTTAGACACTTACGCTTTTGCGAAGTGTGAAGTGATTTGCAATTGTAACAAGCTACGCTCAAATATTTTTTTTTTTTTTGTATTTCGTTAATTTACACTCATACCAAAAAAAAAAACAAAAAAAAGCTTTAATAAAGTAGTGTGATGATGTCGCCATCAAATAGCCTGCTGCAACGTTTGCTTGCCAAACAAAACAATAACAGCAACAACAACAACTACGTAACACAACATTTAACGTGGCTAACATATCTTACAATGCTGCTGATGCTCTTCGATATGCAGTTCAAGCGTGCGGAAGCGCTTAAAGTTACGGTAAGTTGCATGCCAGCAAAAAAAATGCAAATTCATTATTTACATAAATGAATGTTTAAAACTCCAACAAACCAGTTTTTTTTTTCATTTTATACAAGTCTTGGCCTATCAACAAAGGTTTTGAGTTTTTCAAGTTTCCAAGGCCTTTTCCAGGGAGCCCCATAAATAGTATTGAAATTACATCCTTGGTTATTTTGGAGATGAACAGTTCACCATACTTGATTCCAATAAATGAATGTTTGGCGCTGAAACGTTTCCTACGTTTTTGGCCCAGCTTCTCCACCAATTCGGGTTCTGATTATTGATGTTGTGACACAAGTGGAGATCCGAAGAAGCTTTTTGATGATAGAAGTACACTCGGAGGTTTGAACAACATTTTTTTATCTTGCTGGGGCCACAAATTGAACCATGGGTCTCCCGAGTGGCAGTAGCCAGATCTAAGCACTCGGCTATGGAGGCAAATGCTTTTGATCTAAACAAAAAACTTTTAACTTATTGTGCTTTGCTCTGTTCTTAATAAAAGCTATCTGTACTGTTAATAGCTTTATTGTAATTTTAGGCCATGACTTTATACAAACAAAGCATTTTCACTGCAAGAAAACTATGTAAATAAAACCGGTTTATCTTAATTTCAAAATTGGAAACCGATTTTCTTCAAATTGCAATTTTTCGAATAACTCGAAACCCCGGTTTGAAAAAAACCGAATAATCGAACACCCTAATATGTATGTATGTATGTACATTAGACTGTGCCAAATAAAACGTTTTTTTTTTCTTTCGGTCCCATATGAAAATTTCTTTATCGGCTACAAAAAAAGTTATAAATTGTCGCAAAATTATAGCCCTCTATCTTAGTTTTTAAGTTAGTGCTCGCAAAAATAAGAATTTTCAATGAAAAAAATAAGAGCCTTGTAGGGGGTAACAAAATGCATGTTTGAACCATCTGTGACTTACCGTTGATTTTTGGCAATTTTTTTCGTTGACAATCAGTCATTTCTTTCACACAAAGTATGTTCGACGAAGTTTTATTTGGAAAAAAAATTAGCGACACCTTCAACAAAAAAAAAATGCCAAAAATCAACGGTAGATCCTATCTACTTCAAACTTACACTTTGTTACAAATATAGGTTTTTGTTATTTTTTTTTTTTTAATTAATTGTTTATAAAAATAGACGCCGAAAAATTATTATTCATTCCAGGGAGCGGTAAGTGAAAAAATGAAGATAGAGAACTGAAATGATACCAATTTCCTTTTTTTTTTTTGTGACCGACAACGAAATATCATATGGGACCGAAAGAAAAAAATCCGTTTCATTTGACACATTCTAATGCACATTTTTGTGTACGTATACTTATGTTTATGTACGTATGTATGTACTACATATGCATCACACTATGGAAAGTGTTGTAACCAGCTGGCACTCGAAAATGCAGCAAAAAATAAAACGAAACAGCATTAAATTATCACATTTCCGTTTGATTATACAGCTGGGTAATTATTGGTTAGTTTTGAGGGGCTCGTCCAGACCTACATATATAGTACATATGATGTGCACGGTTGCCGTTTTGGTCCAAATGGACCAAATTTGGTAATTATTATTTTTTTTTCGTTTGGTCCATTGGTCCAATGCTTTTTCTAATGGTCCATTCCACAATGCTTTGGTTTGATTATTATCACCCTTTCACTTCATTCAATAGTTTTTAATTTTTTCTATTTAATTGATGAATTTTTGGCAACACCTACCTACTAAAAGTTTGAATAAGCCACAGAATTTCAACTATGGCATCGCTAATCAGCTGTCAAAGCACGCTTCAAAAAATTCCGCGGTTTCTTGCTAATTTCAATTTAATTTCAATTTAAATGTTCCTTTCAAATCATGTATTTATGCCGAATTTCCAATTGGAATTGAAATAACAAAAAAAGGTATGCCACTTAAAAAAATGCTATGTGGAAATTAACTTAATGATTATTTTTTTAATGTAATGACACGAATATTTGTTAATGCCCGACTTTGTCATTTGCCATTTAATGCCTAGTGGAAATCCAGCATTAGTTTTAAAAACTAGTAAGTACATGTGTATACCTGAAAGTGTGTTCTTTATTTCTTCTTCTTGGATTCATAAAATACTATAAATAAATAAAAACAGTGAAATATTCTCGTTTCACATAAATATAAGAATTACTTCATTATTTTCAAGTTCATGCGATACAGACATACCTATGTACATACATATGTACATTTAAAAAAAATTATGCAGTGGTTTTCAAGACATTCGGAGTATTCATATTACGTGATAAAATTCCATACAAATTTATAATTTTATCGCGGTTATCGGCAGCTTGTGATGTTAGATGAGTTCCCCTATTGAGGAAGTCCCAAATTTTTTCTTTCGTTTTAAATTTCGACGATTAAAATACAACACTGTACAACTCCAAAAAGAAGTACCAAGTTTATAGCGGTTAAAAAACAATATACCAGTATAGCCGCTTAGTGGGACCGGAAACGCTATTTTACTCGTATTTATGCAAAGTGGGGAGCATGTTGAACTATTGATATAACTTTAACAAAAAAAGGTGTGGCTATTTTGCATGCAGATATTCTCGTTGTTGATTTCATGCCCAATAGACCCTACGATTAGCAGCACGTGCATTTAGTTTATTAAATTTAAATTCAATGCGGTTATTTCAGCAGGTTGTCTGCATGTTGAAAAGAAAAACAACCGGCTGTGAGGCACTGAGAAGACAACATTTTTCGGTAGAAAGGAAAAGGCCATTATTGATGTAGAATGCACTTAAAGCGAGTAGAATCGGTTTTGAGGGCGGTCAAAGTTTTCTCCCATTCTTTTGAGAAATCGGCATATAAATCCATGAATTTCTTACATTTTGGACAAAGGATGTGTTCAGCAGTATGTTAAATACGATGCGGAATATATTTTTAGAATAATTTAACCCTCTAACTCCTCAATGGATAGACGTTTTTTGTTCCTTTTGCGGTAGATGGAAACAAATTCGAATAAAATAGGGATGTAGCAGGTTTAAAGGTACGACAAAAATATTTTGTCACGAATTTCTACAAAACTTCTAGAATACACCAAGTTGGTACTAAAATGCCACACAAAACTGATTTGACAATGTAAAAGGCAATTAAATTAAATGAAGAAAAATAAAAGCCAATTGCTCAGAAGGTTATAGCGAGCGGTCGTCATTTGTTTCATACACACACAAGCCAAGAGCAGCTACCGCATATACATACATATGTAGTATATTCCTCCGATTTAGTCCCCACCGAATTTTTGCTGATTTCAAACTTGGACACTGGAGACATCGTGGGCCTTCTTGCCCAGCCTTTTATCCTCGTCTTTGACCCATTTTAACGTTTCACCAAACAACCGCACGACTTGTTCGCACGCACACAGTGACATCAATTGCACGCACACTACGAAAATTCTCTGTCGAAGCTGCCCACCTCTGCTCTAAACCTATTGTGAATTACTGCTAATTATAAAGTTTATATTTTGGCAGCGCCATGGTAACAGCCGAGGGGCTATCAACGTTTGGGTAACTACATATGTATGTAGTGGCCTTATTTTATTTAATACGACCTCCATAGCAGGTTTTATGGACACGTGAAATGCATTTTATAACTGGCGACAGCTCCGTCCTATGAATGGCCGAAGCAACTCTTCCCTAAAAAAGTACATAAAAAGGTAAAAACAAATCATTGTTGCTAAAATAAAGTTGGCAGAAAATCATTTATCACCTAAAAGTACATTTCGTAAATTGCAACTTCAAAATTTCGTGATGAAACAATTACAGGTAAATTGTAAATTGTTGTTGGTTAAAAAAAATATGAAATTGTTTAACACAAAGGCTCGAATGGTTTCACTTTCTCTTCCAAATCTTAAGTTAATGAAAAGAGCTTAAAGGTTTAAACGTATACTTACAAAAATATATATGTAACTAACTGCATTATATGTAGATGCACAGGTGCCAATTGATCTAAATACGCATTACCTTGGGCATGTACATTAGAGTGGTCCAAAAAAATTAATTTGGAATTTTAATGCCGGCGCCCCCTAGGATTGTTCTATATCGAAAAAAATATACCCTTATTTTTTATTTTGAAATCAAAAAATATTTAGGGGGTGCTCAAAGCACTCAAAGGTTTCCATGAATTTTATATGGAGAAATAACCATTTTTCGTAGAAATATTTTCAATCGGAAAACTGTGGTTCTCTTCAGGAGACTTCCAGTACTAATATCCAATTGTTTATTTAACTATTTTTTATGATTAAAGATTTTTCCATTGCATTTTCTAGGGGTTTTGGAGGACCTATAGAATATAGTTACTATGAAAAAATGGTTAAAGAGACAATTGCGTATTATTACTGGGAATCTCTTGAAGATAAGAAAAGTTTTCCGATCGAAAACTGTTGATTTTCAAGAATTCTACACTATTTCTACGAAAAGTTGTTTTTCCCCCATATAAAATACATGGAAAACTTTGAGCGCTTTGAGCACTCCCTATTTTTTTTTTCAAAATTAAAAAATAGGGTTATATTTTTATTTTCGATATAGAACAATCCTAGTGCCGGCATAAAAATTCCGACCTTATTTTTTTTTACACACATTTTTGGACCACTTTAATGTACATATGTACCACATTTTATATATTTTGCTTCTAAATGAAAACGGCTCTCTCATTTAGAAATATTTTCCAAATTTTTTTTCTAAAAACAGCATGCTAATATCTATTTTGAGAAATATTAATATAAATATTTACATCCTCCTAAGAGCTTTGTAAATATTTGAATATCGGAAATAAAGTAGTACATCTGTATGCATGCTGATTGCTGACGACATTTCACCAAAAATATTTATAATGCGATTTTATACAAAAACAAAATATTTGAGTTTGGGCAGCTTTAGCCAAAAAAATAATAAGAAATTTTTCTTCCCTTTTCTTTTTTGTGTCATAACCTTGCCTTGGTATTGATTTTCAATTTTATTCTTACGCAAATTAGGGAAATATTTATTGCGTGAACTCGTAGTCAAGAAGTGTAAAAACGCAAAGAGAATGACGTCAATTTCTTTATTTTATTTTTATTTATAATTTATATTTTAATTGAACGGCCTATCCTTCCCCTTTTTACTTATTTTATATATTTTTATGTTACGAGATATAAGGATTTATATGGAAGGACCTCGAAAAAATGTCACAAATTCACATATCTTTTGGAAATAAGGAATCACGGTTTTATGCATTTTTTTGATGACAACGTAAATTATGACTCTATTTAAGATGTAAGTATATGAAACCTAGAAATATCATTCAGATTTAGAGGATTTATTGGTCAAAAATAGTGAAAAATGAAAAACCGCGATTTTCCAACCCATTTATAGACCTCTAAAACAAAGCCGATTTGGATAAGGTATTTGTTTTTAAAACACAATAAAATCAGGTATTAAAACCCGCATGGCCCAAACAAAGTTAACAAACTCCTAGATTAAGAACCATTTTATAGTGCTGCTCGTCTCTCACCTCTTCCACTTCCATCAAGTCAAGATATGAAGACTTAAAGCCTGATTATGGCAACTTTACTTAACTTAACGGAACGTAGAACTTAGAGAATCAAAATGAAACAGATTTCGACGTGCAATTAAGTCTCGGCTGTTCAATTATAAGCAACACCCATTTAACAGAATTTTTAAGAGAGAGCCGTAAGTTACATTAAGTTGCCATAATCAGACCATAAGCCTTTCCCGACTTGTTTTGCTTCTATTGTGTTAGGGTTGTCCTTTAAGTTACTTAACCTCAGGGCATTTTTCCATGCGCTTTTCTGATTTGCAAAATGTAGGGTGAACCTTCTACGTCAGCCGTCTAATCCTACTTTAGTGTACTTGGGTTTTGTACTTCCAACATACGCAGAATGTCCTACGACTTCACCACGCACGGAATCCATAAATCCTTATCCTTCGGTATCACGGGAATCAGGCGCACGTTGTCTCCTTGTCTTTTTTTTTTTTTTTTTGAGATTTGAAACCAACCCATTTAGCAATTTGAGTGTTGCATTGCCACTGCATTTAACATGGTTTCTCCGGCTCTATTAATTTGATTAGCTGCGAAAGTCCAACTTGAACTATAGCCACCCTGATCCCTAATCGACTTACACGACCTCCACGACAGATTTAAGGTCATGCTCGCCAATATTATGTATGATTGGTTTGAACAGGAACAAGCTTTCTGGTGGAAGTGGAATAGGAACATTTTGTAATGCTCAAAAATAAACAACTAAAAGCCGTTTTCACCATCTCTGGTTAACACTAACTCCCCGGTTAAACATCGTTATCCACGTTCTGACTCCATGCATATAATAGGGAGTCGATAACGTCGATAACGATGTTTAACCTGTAGTTAGTGTTAACCAGACATTGAAAAACTGGCCTTAAGAGAGTGCCATGAGTGTAGGTTATCGAACTCAGATTGCAACAATACAGAGTCTATTGTCTGCATATAATAAATACTTTGACGACAGAAAGCAAGATCCAACAAAATTTATGCATGGGACAAATAAATGAGGACACCGAAGTAGCTACAAAAGGCGCGGAAAATATACAATGCCTGGGAAAATTTGAATGGAAACCTAATCGCGATAACTTGTTAATTAAAACTTTATGCGAAACTATAAACAACGCCTTCGAAAAGTCTTCTGTGTACGCAGCGTTTTTTTTTGGAAAAATAGAAAAAAATTTCAGTGTACTAAAAAAATAAGCTTTAGAAAATTACAAGTTAGCCAAAACAAAATTTGTTAGCTCTTCACTAACTAGTTCTTCGGACGTACATAACTACCTAATAAAACCGGTTATGCTACTCTGAAGAAAATATCATTAACTATACACTCTAAAGTTCATTAAAAATTTATAATAGCTTCATTTCGGTGTTTTCTTGTTAAAGCTGCAGTGCTATTTAATCTTTCAAGATTGTAGTCTCAAATAAAATAATTTCACCGATAAAGCGTCATTGCGAATAGAAATAGCCTGCAGGTGTTTTATACTAAGCAGAAAGTTGGGCCAACTTATCGCAGACTCGCTGCTAAATTTTCAAGCATATACGTAAATCATTTGCACTAAAACTCAAAACTTTTGCCAAAAATTCGTAAATTATTTGCTTCTTGATAAGATTCAACTCATAAAGCGCTAAACCAATTGAGATTAGGTCGAACATGAGAATGAAGCAAATCTAATGGACTTCGGCCAAAATCGAGTGATTCTCTTTAGGACAGTTAATTTTCAATTTGAGCTTCTATTTAAATAAATTTCAATTATTGCTCGCGTCCATTTTGGCGAACCGCATAAATGAATATTTTTATCAACTGTCTAATAAAAAAAGTCAGATTTTCTTTACTTCTGAATAGGATTTAATCGGCAGGTGGTAGGGACTGAGAACTGCTGGGTAAGTACTTTAACATAGTTCTTGAGGTCAATGTAGTATGAACCAAAAAAATGTTTTCCTCATGGCAAGAAGCTCGATATACCGAAGATAAAAATGAAAAATGTAAACCCCTAGTTTCGGCAAACAAAAAAATTTTCGATGCGGTCTAATGTACATATGTACATAAATATATACACTACTTAAAAGAAATATTAATTTTGTATGTATGTATTTATATGTGCTCACTCGCGTGCATTTATGGGTACTTCCATTCGCCAAACGGCCGACCCCTTCAATTCTCACAAGCGTTTTGGCACCTTTGCCATAATTTATCTACATTACTTGATGGCTCTCTCAGCGTGCTGTTTGGACTTTGGATCGAGAACACATACGGCTATCCCCTCCGATTTACCTTTGTATTTCCGCACATAGCGACAAATGGTGAGGCTTTTGAGTTTTGTTTTTGTTTTGTTTGGCGTCGATTTCACGCTTGCTATGCTTTTGATTAGTAATCGCCAATGTGAAATTGTTTTATGGCCCGCGCTTTTGTTGCGAAGAATGAGTGTTTTTTTTGTTTTTTTATACCCAACTTATATTGTACAGTTAATTGATTTCGCTATATTTTTAATGTAAGTAGTGTTTCATAACACCGTACGTATGTAGAATCGTTTTTTTATGAATGCATTCTAAGCCTATCATACCCAAGAATGATAGAATACAAGATTGCGCCAATGAGAGAGGATTTTTGAGAGTAATTTTTGCGTGACGTCATCTTGGTGCAATTGCGAGAGAGAAATGCCAAAACACATATAAAAATATGTAAACAATGCAGAAAAATGTGTTAATTTTAATATTACATTGCCCAATTTTGCAGGAATCGATAAATATACAAAGATTGATTAATTAGGAAGACGTACCAATAATTTTGGATATGTAGCCCTTTATATAATGACGATTTTTAACACATGAAAAAATGGATTTATTAACAGTGTTTGCAAAGTGTGCAGCAAAGTGAATTCTTGGACTTGCCATTTTAAAAGCCATGCAGAGTGCATATTTATATTTGTGGACGGTAGCCAACCACCATAAACTCCACAGCTGTTGACTCCAAAGCTTTTATTTGATGACTTTTGTACCATTGTACCGAGAGGATGCATGCTTTTTTGGAAGCAAATATTCTATGTCAGTAAAACATAATTTAAGTTGAACTTTTAAATGTATAATAATTTGGGCACTGCTTCGTATTAGGTACGTAACAGCGCGGTAAGATGCCGCTTGAATTAGCGCCTGGCGACCTTATCCACTGGTGCATTACCTCATACCAGCACTAAAAGAATCGGGTACTAACAAAAATGAGTAGGTAGTGAAGTTCATGTATCTATTTACTGTAGAAACTGCTTTTGTACGTATGTCATTGCCAGCAAACTACATTCACCATGGAAATATGCCTACTACAATTCACCAAGGAAAGGCCAACATAGTTCCGTGTAGAAGCTCATAGCTCACACACATAGCACAAAGCTCGATTTGGTGTTTAATGCATGTCCTCGCCGGCAGAACTGCTTCCATTTTTTCGGCAGGTTTGCGTCCGTAGGAAACGGAAAAAACTTATATAGCACGCTTTCCTTTTGTTTTCACTATTACACTTTGCCACTGCACACTTCATTTTGCTTTTTAATGTCTCAATAATTATTTAAAACCACGCACAAATATTAACGCACAAATATTAAAATTGTTATTTGGTTTTTTCGTATGCTCACATTCAACAATTGCACCAAGATGACGTCACGCACACAGCTCATTCTGTCAAAATCACAAAGAGCGGATTAGCGGTACCGCGATTGGCGCAATCTCTATTTCTCTCAATCGCGTATCATACCTACTTATAATATGTATATACATAATTTAGCTTTGGTTAACAGCTTTGTTGAAGTCGTAAACTAAATAAGTTTTTCATTGATTTCTTAATTTTTTTTCTTCATTCGCTTTAAATGCCATTCATATTTTATTACATTTATTGTAACGGTTGGCGGGTGAATTCGTACATTTGTATGTATGTATGTATAATAATGGTCGTGCATTTTTAATTCAATTGTGACGGTTCATCGATTTTTATTAAACTTTATTGAAGTCGAAAATGCAAAAACAAAACGAATAAATATTATACATAAATTAAATTAATAATTAAGTGATTCAAAATATTAAACTTATGCTTCAAAATATATACAAGTTTAAATGTATGTGTGATAAGATATTAGTGATGGACAAATTATATTTAGTTTTTTGAAAGAAACTCAATAGCAACATCTTTAGTTACATCTTCAAGTTGCAGTAGCCGAGTGATTAGAGGTGAATACTACCACTCGGTAGGACCAAAGTTCGATCCCTGGTCAAAGCAACCTCCAAGAAAAAATTATAGAAAAAACTTTTTCGTAACAGCGGCCTCCCCTCGGCAGGCATTTTCTATATGGTGGAGGCGTAAAACTGTAGGTCCCTCCCCTTTGTGTGACAACATCAAAATTCACCCCACAAATTGGAGGAGAAACTCGGCCAAAACTTAGCAAAAGTGTAAGCGCCAAAATAGTATTATTATTTTTAAATACCGGAGTACTGTGTAATTAAGTATTTTGTATACCGCTGAATACCGAGTACGATAGTGTTTAGATAAATACTTCAAGTATTCTAAATACTTTAAGTAAATCTTTTTAAGTTTTTACCTAGTATTTTCAAAGCACTTAAATAAAATGTTGGTGAAAGATCTCAAAAACAAATCCCGAAGTCTCCTTCTCCAAAGTAATGCCGATAAGTTCTGAAAACATCCTGAAAATACCGAAAATTTCGAGAGTGCCGGAAATCAAAAAATCTAAGGATCCTAAAAACGTACCGAAAATTTTTGAGGATATTTTGAAAAATCTCAAAGAATCTCGAAGAGTAATATATGAAGCATTACAATATCTCGGGAAATTCGGAAAGGGAAGCGCGCGCGCATAAGGCGGAAAAGTTTCTAAAAAATCTAGAGAAAATCTTGAAAAGCTTCGAAAAATCCCGTAAAGTCCAGAAAGATGTCAAAATGTCCAGAAAATTCCGAAATTCGGAAAATAGTGGCAACTAAAACATCGAAGAATCTCGAAAAGTCCCGAAAAATGCCGAGAAATCTTGTAAAACATGAAGCATCCCAATATCGGCGGAAAATTCGGATGAGAAGCGCGCAAAATGGCAAAAAAAAAACTTTGTTAAGTATCGTGGCAAAAAAAAAAAAAAATGGTGATAAGTAACATAACGTAGTACCCCGAAAAGTTTTGAAAAATGTGGAGAATGCTTTGAGACGGTTAGAAAAATTTCGAAATTTTTAGTAATATTCCTAAAGCAATACGCGAAAAACGCCGAAGAGAAGCGCGCAAAATTCCGAAAAACTTCTAAAAAATCCAAAGAAAAATTTAAAAAATTTCGAAAAATCCTGAAAAAATACCGCGAAGTACAGAAAAATATCAAAATATGCAGAAAGTTCCGAAAAATTTCAATAATATTTTGAACAGTTTATAAAATTTCGAAGTATTAATAAAAGAATACGCAAAAAATCCCGAAATATATCGAAAAATGAAGAAGACTGAAACATGATGCATCCCTATATCTCGAAAAATTCGGGAATAGAATTCGGGCAAAATCCCGAACGAATTCTAAAAAATTGAGAGGAAATCTTGAAAAGTTTCGAAATAATACAGAAAATTCCAGAAAGTTCTCAAAATGTCCAGTAAATTCAGAAATTACAAAAATTTGGAAAATAGTGGAAATTAAAACAACGAAAAATCCCGAAAAGTTCCGAAAACTTTAAAAAGTTTCACGAAATCCCGTAATGAGCCCGAAAAGTTGCTTAAAAACTAAGACGAAGATTCCCGAATAGTTAAAAAAAAATCCGAAAGAATATTGAGAAGTTTCGAAAAATGCCGAAATAATCCTGCAAAATGGCGAATGGTAAAATACGAGAGACACCGAAAAGTTCCTAATAATCTCGTAAATTAACAATCGAATAATTCCCAAAAGTTCCGAAAAATACCGATAGCATCTTAAAAAGTTTCGATAAATCTCGGAAAATAGCGAAAATTTAAATGCCTAGAAATCCGAAGTGCGGAAAAAATCTATTCAATCAACATATAGATTTAAAAGTAATCTCCGTATCTCAATCCCCGGTATATAACTCAGGTTGCCAAAGTTTCCAGCGCCCATGACCTTCGGTTTCCACTTCCGAAGTGCGGGACATACGCTCAATGCCACAGGGCTCCTGCTAGTGTTTCAGCTTCTGCCACTACAAAAGACACTATAAGGTAACACAAGTCACTCCTCGTGCCTCCATAAGACAATGACAAGGAATTTTTTTCTCTTTTTAACGTAAGCAGCTGCCGCGATGTTTTCATGCTCGATTCCGGCCAACAGAGCAGCAGAATTCTTCAGCTCGCAACTAACGAGTGTCACGCCCAATTTCAGTGCCCTTTTTTGCAAGCTCTCGTTGTCTGATATGTCGCGGTACCCATGCCGAATGAGGAATGGTCTAGGAAGCGAAATTGGTGGACACGCCTCCGTCAAACTTGTCCAACTTGCATCCGCCAGAGTAAAACCGACCAGGCAGTAGGTGCTGGAACGTCCTAGGTCTATTGCTTCCTGCTAGGGGTTTCTACTTTATGCACTTTGTCGAAGTTACTGAAGTGTGACCATAGTTATCCGCTCTCCAGCTGGATAATTTTCGTCATCTTATAGCAGCACCCGCTACACTTTTCATGCTCATAATATTTTTCCATGGATTGTTTGTTTGTTTCCTCTTATATCCTTTAAAACTTTTTGCACATTTGTCTAATTAAAAAAATTTTTACATCCCATTCTAAACTCCTTTTCATATTTTTTCCTTCACTTCTCTTTCAGGCCAAAATGATATCCAATCACAATTACCCAGTCGAAGAACACATAGTTCATACACCAGATGACTACATACTCACAGTTTATCGAATACCCGATTCGCCAAAGCTGCGTAGGACAGCGAATTCGACTGCTATTGCGCGCACCTCCAAACCGGTCGTCTTTCTTCAGCATGGTATTCTTTGCGCCTCGGACGATTGGATACTCAACGGTCCAGATACATCGCTGGCATATATGTTCGCCGATTCGGGTTATGATGTGTGGCTGGGCAATGCGCGTGGCAATACCTATTCACGCCAACACAAACACAAGCATCCGGATTCATCAGATTTTTGGAATTTCAGTTGGCATGAAATCGGTGTCTACGATTTGGCTTCAATGCTGGATTATGTGCTGGCTGAAACGAACGAAACTGCTGTGCATTTTGTTGCGCACTCACAAGGTACAACCACATTCTTCGTGCTCATGTCCACACTGCCTTGGTACAATGAGAAGGTGAAGACAGTGCATCTGCTGGCGCCTATCGCCTTTATGCGCAATCATTCATTTATGCTCTCCAAATTGGGTGGGCTCATTTTTGGTTATCCATCCTTCCTGAGTTGGGTGATAGGCGGTATGGAGCTGCTGCCAATTACCAGTGTACAGAAGCTTTTGTGTGAATACGTGTGTTCGGTGGAGTCTTCATTCCGATTTTTGTGTTCGGGGATTTTGGATTTCATCGGCGGCTGGGGGACGCGACATTTGAATCATGTAAGTAGAGAAATGGAAAAACTACCTAAGAAAAAGGCAGGCTTAGGCCGCTGGAAGAATGAATTTTTCATACATTTAAGTCAGAGATAAGAGATTTCAAAGACCAATAAATGGCGGCGGTCTACAGTGACAACAAGCTTATAAATTTAAAAGTTTTGGAATTTATTAAATTAATCTTGAACAGATAGTCCTTGGAAAGAGCTATCTTCTCTAAAGAAAGTGTGTATATTTTGCGAGGAATTTTTTGTGGTCAAACGCCTGAAGCGCCCACCCCTAGAGACCTATATAGCGATATCATCATTACATTAACTAAATAGATATATATATTTAACGATTCCCTCAGTCCACTCGGCGCGTTGCCAGAGTGAAAACATCTATTAATACAGCAAGTCCACATAGAAGAAAACGATATAAGGCCTCACAGTATCCGGAATACAAACTCTAAGCTACTTCGATTTAGGGGTATCAATGTTATTCTAATTGTTTTTTCATACTTTAAGCTCTTGAGTGGTGAGCAAAATCTCTTTTGTCCACTCTAAGTTTTGTTCTCTACTCCCATCGTCAACTTTTTAGGTGGATAGTACCAAGTCACAGTCGCATTCACTTCTCGTTATTTTGGTAGTTAGAGATGTGTTGGCTGCTGGCTTCTGGCCACAGCTCGACTGTGGATATTGGTAGTTCAAGTCCAGTTCGCTGCAACACATTGACTGCGTTAACGACAGATATCTTACAATGATACTATGCATTTTTTGCGGACAGTTACTCAGAAAGGTTAACATGGAGATATTGAAGTGGATAGGCCACTCTTTGCACAAAGAAGACGGCTCTATGATCTTGGTTTGGAATCTCCTAATCGGTGGTAGATGCCGTATGTTCCGCTTGTGATTAAAGGAAACGCTTGTATATTCTATTAAAACGTAGCTCGTTTGTACCGCAGTCTCTAGCGCAATGGCAATCCAATGAGTCGCAAATCAAGTAGCTGTCCCTGAAGGACTTCTTCTTCTTAGTTATAGAATTGCCTGTTTCGGTATAGTAAGTTGGCTAATGTGCGCCATTTGTGATGAACTCGGAGTTCGAGGCAGGGTATGCTCACCGGGCATACTGGCCTTCCTCAAAATAAAAGATTTAATTTTCTCTGGTCAGTTTCTTACTAGAAGGACGGCAGATGAACATATTTGTTTTTCTCTACTTGGCGGGCACCAAATATCATAATTGCTAGCGTAGAGTAGGAGTAAAACCTACCCGCAATCTTCGAAGTGAGGAATTATAACCTACCCGTCTCTTAATACCTGTGCGTAAAGAAGTAGGAGTAGGCCTGACTGAACTTAGAGGAGAAGGAGTAGTACCTTTCTGTGCGTTAATTGCTAGCATAGAGAGTACAACTTACCCTATGCGAATCAATAACACTAAGTAACAAAAAAAAAAAATTTCTCAGTCCTTGGGATGTAATTGTTATTTCCTAGTCGGTTATGCCTTAAAAGTATGGAAACCACCTAATATTCCTCGGAAACTTTGCTCAAAATCATACAGAACAGCACATATAAATCAAAACTAAATTTTATTAAAACTTCAGAAAACCAAAAACATAAAAGTAAATCAGAAGCGGGTGGTTTTTCGACATTTGCGTTTAAACTGCGAGTCACTTTCTCTAATCAATCCCCAAATGTAATCTCCCATCATGTTCTCATTGTATTGTCCTTGGTATCGCCGCTCAAATTCCATTATATCCTGATGGAAGCGCTCGCCTTGCTCCTCTGAATATGCTCCCATGTTCTCCTTGAATTTGTCAAGATGTGCATCCAGAATATGGAGTTTGAGAGACATCCTGCAGCCCATTTTGCCGTAGTTCTCCACCAGACTTTCGACCAGCTCCACGTAGTTTGCGGCTTTGTGATTGCCTAGGAATCCCTGTACCACTGACATAAAACTCATCCAAGCAGTTTTCTCAACACGAGTGAGCTTCTTGGGGAATTCCTCAGACTCGAAGATTTTCTTTATTTGTGGTCCAACGAAGATACCGGCTGTAACTTTCGCCTCAGAGAGCTTAGGGAACAAGTCTTGTAGGTACTTGAACGCTGAAGAAGATGGTCACAAAAGCAAAGTTATCTTGCGACAATAGCTGTTTTCTATACTTTTGGGACCTAACTGACTAGGAAATAACAATTACAACCCAGGGACAAAAACCTTGTTACATAGTGTAATCTAATTAGTCGAGTGACGAGGTTAGCATATTCTCGTTTCGAGATTTCTTAGATCACCGCTTGTAGGATGATAAAATTGTCTTTTGTGAGATTGACGAGACATCTATACGACTTATACGGCTTACCTAAAGCAATTGTTTGACCTTAAACTGCATCGATAATTATTAGCATATCGATAACGATGTAGATATCGGGTGTAATATATCGGAGAAAATAAATCTGTTAGCTCATTTCTTTTTAATAAATTCTGATTTAAAATATCGACTATTTAAAAAAAAAAATTGTTATGAATCCCACCTTCTTCACCAAATCCCTATTCCATACATGTCTAACATTTGATTTACAAACTTTTTTCCACCTGCTTTTTCTTTCCTTCAGACACTGCTGCCACACGTCTGTGAGACTCATCCCGCTGGTGCTTCGACCACGCAAATCATTCACTACCTCCAGCTGTACACTTCGGGTGATTTTCGCCAATACGATCATGGCATCGAATTGAATAAGAAATATTATCAACAAGAAACACCACCATCATACAATGTCCATCAGATCTCTAGTTGTGTACATATGTATTATAGCAACAACGATTACATGTCCGCCGTCGAAGATGTAGAATATTTGGCGACACTATTACCTTGCGCGGAGCTCTATCGCATACCCTATGAAGACTGGAACCACTATGACTTTTTGTGGTCGATAAATGTTAAAGAAGTGATAAACGATAGAATTATCGATAAAATTGCCAGGCATGAAATGGAAAATTTATGAGATTTATATAGTATATACATATGTATTTGTTTCCTGGGTTTCATGAAGCAAACACACGTAGTCAAATTATGTGGTATATTACTTTAAGTGACGAATGTAAATATTTTTATTATATTTTTAATTTTTTTTTTTTAATTTGCGTATAATTTTAGTATTATTTCACTATTTAAAGAAAGAAGAAAAACGAAAAGAACGAGAAAAGTTTTATATAAAAAATATATATGTACATATGCATATATATAATATATACATAATATATGTGTATGTATCTGTAATATGTAATATAAATAAATGTACCTTCAATATGCTGTGAGACCAAAAAAAAGATAACACAAAGCTAAATAAGCAAAGTAATGGCGTTTTTTATACGCAAATACTCAAAGGTTTGTGAATTTTTTCGCTTAAGAAATTAGACAATACTTTAACGTTTAGTCGATATGGCAAAGATAATGCTTCAAAGACCATATGTACATTAGAGTGTACCAGAAAAAAAGTTCGCGGTACACCCCTGAGTCTTCTAAAGTATTTCGGTTAGACAATTTCCAATGTTTTTTTCTTTTTTTTTTTGGGGTAAAAAGCGACCCCTAGGTGCAAAACAAAATTAAAAATCGAAATTGCCCTGCAAAAATCTTTTAAACTCCAGACTTAAAGCGCAGTTAGTCAACGACGTAGCGTAAACGTAGGTTGACGTATAAAATTTACTGTTGATAGAGAGAGAGAGAAGCAATGGCAACGTCACCACCATAGTTCGTGTCTGCGTCAACCTACGTCTACGTTACGTCGTTGACTGTTTGCGCTTTTACGGCGAACTTTATTTTGTTGGCTTATAAATGGTACGGCCTAATGTACATACATACATATATATGTATGTACGTATACATGTGAGAATTTTATGTACTTGCTGTAAATATGTAACTAAATATGACAACATTTAGCTATAAATGCCTATGCTGGCCACACAAAACGCTTTTTACGAGTAACTATTTAATAAAAATGTTAAAAACTAAAAAAAAAACATAGTTTAAACCCTGTTTAATTTACTGCCACGTCATCTATACATAAAATAAAAATGTAACAGGTCTGTACATTATAGCTCCCGTGTGTGGTGAAAGCCGAAAACGCTTTGTTGTTGCTGTACCACACGGGATTGGAGAGTAAGCCACGTATCAACGCCTTCGGAGGAGGGACAGAACTATATCCTCTAGATAAATGAGGAGGCGGAGGACCTACTTCACTCGGAGCACGGGAAAATGTCGTGGGGTATGGGTAGCGTCTATCTCAGACTCAAAAAGAGACATGCGAAAGACGACAATCACAACATGCTAGAAGTAGTGGAAGTCGAGAAGAACGTAGGTCTCGAAAGCTTGGCAAGCCTGAGTGTACCGGAGAAGGACAATATAGATGGTGACTCTATGGAGATGGAGGGAAGCGAGCAGCGACCAGATACTCAAGATATATACTTAGTTACATCATTCACAGTAAGCGTAGCTAATAGCAGCAAGGCTCCCACATACGTTCTTGATTTAACTTTATGTTCGGAGCCTGGCGTAGAGCTGACAGCATGGCGGGTATTTCACAGGCCCTCCTGCTCAGATCACGCATATGGGCTTAACTATTTCTGCTAAAAACTACTAAACGACGATTTTGAGAAGGCGTGGAAGGAAGGCAAAGCGCCTTTGGTGGAGCCCTGAACTTAGTGTTCCTAAAAAACGGGTGAAGGAAACTTTTAGGCTAGCCAAGTGTGCTGACTCCAACGAGTGTTGGGATGAGTACAGGGATCTTCTTAAAAAGATCTAGAGGAAATCCACACGCAGTGAAAAATAAACTGATGGAGGAATGTCTGTAGTGGAATTGAAAGCTCCAGCAAGACAGCAAGGCTAAAGAAGGTCCTGTCCAAGGGTTGTGTAACCCAGGGACTCATCAAAAAGTGCGAGGGCGAGTGGACTCAATGTGGCGAGGAATCTCTTATTTTATTACTACAAACTCACTTATCTGTAGTCAAAGATCCAGGCGGCCCACCTGACGCTGTAGTATCCATTGCAGGAGAGGGTAGCCTTGCAAGGGAACTGGTGACTCCGTCTAGACTGGAGTGGGCCTTGAGCTCATTTTCGCAGTATAATTCGTCGGGTTTGGACGGCATCTTTCCTGCGAAGTTGTGTTAGGCGAATAGAAGTGGCTCTGGAAAACAAGGAATTCGTATTAGCATTCAACAATGTCTCAACGCAAGCTATTTTTGACGGAATGACGACAATTGGGGTTCATCCCATAATTTCGAACTAGATAAGCAGTATGTTGAGCTACAGAAGTGTTTCGGCGCAGTGGGGTAGGCATGAGACCACCAAACCGATTATCAGGGGTTTACCGCACGGGGCGTATTATTTATCGCTAATACTTTGGCCGCTGGGGGTCAACAGGATACTGAACAAAATGAAGGGAGGACTTGTCATAGTAAGCGGAAAGTGTCTGTCCACAATCAGCTCACTTGTGAGCCAAGATATAACAGGTCTTGGACTCTTCAGCAGGTTCCGATCTGGTCCAAGCCTAAGTATGGATAGGATGACCCTTTAGGTGAAGCAAAGCATCAAGTACATTGGAATAATACTCGATAGCGTATATATCGTGGTGCCTCAATGTGGAGGAGAGTATGCATGCAAAAAGATGCTTGGCTGCCTTTGGAGCTTGTTGTCTTCTCTTTCTCACTGAATCTTCACGGCGATAGTCAGGCCGATACTGTTCCATGGGGTATTGGTTTAATTGAGAGCATTGGAGAAGAAAACATTTTTAAGAGTATATAAAGTGTATATAACGTATCAATGATCGGCATACAGGTAAAACTCTATATATACAGTCAGGCTGCAATAAAGGCGCTACTATTCCGCAGGGCCTGGGTTGAAGCCCTCGTCAAAGAAACATCGCAAAAAAAAAATATAGAAAAAACGTTTTTTTCTTAACAGTGGTCGCCTCTCGTCAGACAATGGCAAACCTCCGAGTATATTTCTTCCATGTAAAAACCTTCTCATAAAAATACAATCGCCGTTCGGAGTCGGCGTAAAACTAGACATTACCTGCTGGCATCGCATGCCTATAAAGTAGCTCTGACTAACGATAAGATCTGTAGAAGATGCAGAACGCAGGAGGAGACAGTGAAGCAGTGAATCCTCTGTGAGTGTCCTGCCCTTATCGGGCCATGGCTAAGTCACCTGTAAGCATGTTTTCTACCTAATCTGGAAACCGCCGTCAAGGCAGGGTATAACAATTTGTTCCAGTTTTCCAAAAGGACTGCGATGTTCTGCAACATTGCTCCTGGTACGCAGTGATTAGCTGTACAAAGTGGTCGTAGTTTATCTGGTAACTTTATGGACCTTAATGGTCTCTGCGAAACCACACAGAGGCTGGCCAGAATACTTAACCTAACCTTGAACTGTGACGATATGTGTAAATGTGCTAGACTTTTATAAAAAAAAAAAAAAAAAATTACAAACATTAAATAGACAAATCAAAAATACTCAAAACTGGTCAAGATATCACTTAAATTAATCAGCTGACCACAAGTGTGCATATGTATATTTTTAGACATAGATCAGCGAATTGAAGGTAAGGAAATAGCTTAAATTAGGCTTTAATTTATATTATTAACATACTTCGCATTCATTAATATTTAATCACTGGTTGCTATTTCCCGTAGTTATGTAAATAAGTATGGCAAAGCATACAACCGACTAAACCAATCAAATGGAACATTATAATACAATGACCTATTATTTAGCGTAGATATTTAAATGCTTGATAATTGTTTTTTTTTTTTATTGGTGTTTTTGTTTTACTTTACTTTGTTTTTAGTTTTTGCATCAAACAGAATATAAATTAGTCTACCGCTTGTCTCGTGCTTAAAACGTGCGCTTAGCGTATTTTCAGTGTACAACAAACATGTTTGCTCTAAACTTATATCATATTTCATTTCTATTAACTATGTGCAGCCTATACATACATACATTCAAATGTATACTAATTATTTAATTAGAATTTTTTGCATTTCAGAAAACTACGCGAATCTTAATCTAAAACCGGCTGCAACGCGTGACATTTAACAAAACAATTATACGTAAATAAGTAAATAGTTTCTATACATTGAATGAATACAATGTACAGTATCGGTCATATCTATAGCACGTCATTCCAAAGTGATATTGTGTGCCACTTATGTTTATTTATTTATTTTTAAGAATTTTCAATTAAAATTTAGTTCATTCTCAGACAAACCCTATATATACCCAAGTTAAACAATTTGTAGAAAACTTCAAAAAAGTGAAACAAAATTTAACCTAAATTTCAAACTTTTTTCTCGGAAGCGTTAGAATTTTCTTGAGTACACAGTTTTTTAGCCCCTGCAATTTTAGTCTGATAGTGTGCAAATTTCAAGTGGCTACGAATTACCGTTGATTTTTTAGATTTTTTTTTGTCGCATTGGCTTCCATATAATGAATAAACTCAATTTATTTGTATATGGAAGAAAACCGCAACACCTTTGGCGAAAAAAATTCTAAAAAATGAAACTTGCACATTATCAGACTAAAATTGATTGTGCTATAAAACTGTGTATTCAGAAAAATTCTAACACCTCGGAGAAAAAAGTTTGAAATTTATATGAAAATTTGTTGCACTTTTTTGTACTTTTCTACAAATTGTTAAACTTGGGTTTATATCAGTTTTGTTAGAGAAAGAACTATATTTTAATTGAAAATTCTTAAAAATAAATAAATAAACATAAGTGGCACACAATATCACTTTGAAATGGCGTGCTATAGATATGACCGATACTGTATGTATATCTATTTATATAAGGATAGGTACCCAAGTAAGCTATATATGTGATTACACACACCTCAATTCAACAACTGAGCTGCATAAATATTTATTTTTCAATGCTTAGCCTCAACGAAACTCAGACGGAAACCGGGTCTTAGTAGCTCATAACAGCTTCAATGCTAAGCCCCGCTCGCACGCCATTGCACTGGTCACCACTGGATAGCGCCAAGTTGCCGTCCACAGTAGCATTTGTTTTATGTCCAAGTCGTGTGTACAGAGTGGCAAAAGAAGAATGAAAACTTTCCAAAAATTTTGATTTGTTAAAACAGATAACTTGGTGTTTATACAAATATTTAAAGGTAAAACCGCTCGCTCAATTCGTCGGCCATCATTTATTTTTTGAAGTTTCTCTACTTTATAAAATTGAAATTTTCAGAGCGACTCAAATGCCAAATAAAAGTAAAACAAAAAAACAAATATAGGAAAATATTAAAATTTTCCTTTGAGACTGAAAGTGAGAATGCATTTGTGAGATTGAAAATTTGAAAACATTGCGCGAGTTCATAAGTCGTAGCCGTTGGCTGTTTGTCTTAGAAACGCACTGTTGAGTAGTTACGCTCCGCCCGCCCAACAGTTGGCAACTTTCCGCCATTTTTTCCAGCGGAAAATTTTTACGCTACCTGAATTCAACGTGTTGGTCTTAGCCTAAACAGCTGATCGAAAAGACTTACGCCGCTTTGTTTGGTGGCGGTTGCATAAAAATTTTCTACATTTTATATTACTGACGTGATAAAGTAACTAAAATATTTTAAAATAATAGCTCTGATCCAGTACTCCATGAACTTACAGGATTTTACACGAACTTGCAGGAAATTGCAGGCAAAATGTTCCCGTACTCCGAAATTCTCCAAAATTCTGTAAAAGAGAGCGACTTTTGGAGAGTTGTGTAGAGAATGAAGTTGCAAGATTTTACCCGAACTTTTTCTTCTGGTAAAATCATGAAAAGTGTCAAGCAATCACTGGTTGACGGTTTTACAGGAAAAATGAATTTTTTGTTGCCGTACTTTTTGTTGTTAGGTCGGTGTTATGCAGAAATTTTGTTTGGCAAACTGCGTGCAATTGTTGTTGCAGCAAACTCGGAGAGAGCGAGTTTGGCGACTCTCACAGCAAACTAATTTTGTTTGGTCAAACTGCAGCAAATTCGGTGTTGTCATATACAAAAATTTTAGACAATTGTTGCTATACACAAAAATTGCCGTGACACCGAAAGCCAGAGAACTGAATTTATGCTGTAAGAGCTTCAAAGATTAGGGCACAGTTAATTGCCTATACGATATCATAAAAAATATATTAATTGTGCGCGTTATGTACATCTGAAATTCTCATTTCATGTTGGCAATAGCCATGAAAACCATAAACAACGTGCAATGTGCCAAACTCGATATAACCACCTCCGAGCAAACTAAGCAGCCGCCATTTAATTTGGCAAACAAAAGTTTGTCTGCATAACACCGACCTAACTCACTTTTTACTCTCACTTCAGAGAGTAATTTTGCTGTTTGACAGTTTTACAGGATTTTTCACGAAAAGTATTGGATCAGAGCTAATAGTACTACGTTTCTAAATATATGTTCTTAAGATGTTTGCTATATAATTTTACACTGTTTAATTCATTGTAACATTGAACGATTTTTTCAACACAGCGGCCGCTCAGCGTTGAATTCTAAATAGTATTGGCGCAACTATCTCTATTTGTTGTAATTTCATTTGTTTACATTTATCAGCTGTTCATTTGGCAGCATATTCATCAAGCCGTTTCTAAGACGTAATTGTTGGGTTCAACAGTTGCCAGCAGTTTCGCAGCAGATGAGCAGTGTTGCCAGAACTTTTTGGACGAACCGGCTAAATTGGCAAATAAAACCGGCTAAAAACGGCTAATATGTTTCAATTAAATTTCACATGTTTTATTTAAATAAATCACGAGTAAAAATACTATTTCTTGGAGAGAAGTTACAAATTCGAGCCGAAAAAAATTTGCCAGCAAGAATTTGCAATCACGAAAAACATATGAATGTCGCACATGGTTGGATTTTTTGTCGACGACAATTTGAATAAACAAGTTCGTTAAATTTAAAAATTTACAAGCTGGAGCGATTTTAAAACGAAAAATGTAAGTTAATACTTGTTTACTTAATTAATTTAGTTAATTCCAATGATTTGCAAGGTACTCGGCAAAAAAAACTGTATTCTTAATCGGAATGCAATCGCAACCAGAGTATATAGTAAACCCGACAAAGAAATTGAAACGTATGTTGAAGAAAGTCGGACTGACAAGTTATATACACGTAGATCCTGTTTTTTGCCCCTCTGAAAGAATTTTAAAAATTCTATACAAATTTCTTTTGTTTGAAATGCAACCGTGGACACTAGCTGGCAGAAAAACTTGCAAATTCCCGTTCGTACAGAAAATTGCAAGTTTCTCTACATGAGAGAGAATTTGGGAGCATTTTTTCTTACTATCTGATATTTTGAGTGATAATTCTCGCTGGATTTTCGACGAACAAACCTATTGTCTTCCCTAAAAGGCCTTTTCAGACTGACCGATTCTCAATACACTCAAATAGAAACCAATACACATAAAAAACGCTGTAAAAATTTCCCTTCAATTTTAAGGCAGTAAAACAACGACCTTAAGTTAACATCAACCGAGGTCATATGTTGACACGGGATGCAAAATCACAGTTACACAAAAGAACTGGTCAGATTTTTCAGAAATCCCTTCAATTCTGATGTAAAATATGATGCCAAAAGACTGCAGATCTCCCATTTAGGTGACCGGTCGTATGACCGGCAGATGTCTGGAGGATTCCCAGAGAATTTTGCTTTACATAGAAATTTGTGCTCTTTTATTTTCATTTTGACTCACTTCAGTGTTGGTTCCTTTAGTTCAAGTTGGCATTCGGTTTTTGGAATTTAAATAAGTTCTCAGCAAAAAAGTTTGTTTAAACAAATACATATGTGTACATAGTGCTTGAAGATATCAATTTTTCCCTTACCTTAAACCTTTGGGAATGGGCAAAAATGATGTTTTGTAATTTAGGTAGAATTGAATATGCGCTATCTGGGAAGACAATATCTACATGTAATATTTATTCTGTTTGTTGGCACTATATCCAAACACAAACGCATCTTAAGTGTCTTAACAATGAAACAATTTCTTATTTTCTAAGTTTGCGAATAAAACTTCACACTTAAAATTCAGACATTTATAACAAACATTTTATGAAGAAAATCCCTTATTCGTTTAAAATAAAAATAAGCGAAATCGGCCCAATTTCATACAACCCTGCCTTACATGAAAATTTTCTCCACGATAAGGCTAGTAACCATTTCTAACAGATTTTGGGTCACTTAGTCAAAAATGGAAACAAATATACATATTTGAAATTTAAGAAAACAAGGCAAATAGCAAAATCGGCTAAAAACGGCTAATTTTTTTCTGCAAAACGGCTAACAAATCGGCTGCCGGCTAAATCGAAATTTCTCCGGCTGTTTGCTACCGCAACCGGCTAAATCTAGCCGGAATACGGCTAAAATGGCAACACTGCAGATGAGCTAAACAGCTACGTCTTATGAACGCGAACATTGGGTATGTTCAGAAGACGCAGCAGTTGAGCGCAACCGTTTCTAAAAAAAAACCGTGATCGTTATGCGTCTTCTGAACGGCTTCATGCATTAACTGTCAAATTCAACTCTCAAAGGTACACACCAACATGTTGTCTCAAATGATCAGAAAAATATTACGATCATCTAACACACAACTGTTCAGTTGATCAGAAGTACACAACAACGCGTTCAGAAGGTAAAATCGCAACAGTTACTGAGCTGTTGCGCCTTCTGTTAGCAAACTTCCAAAATGTTCAGGCTGCCTCTCGGCGGATTTACCTTCAAATTTTTGTATAATGCAAAAAAAGTATGTTATTACATACATACATATGTACGTGCTGCAATGATATTTCTGGCAGATTAAAAAACATTTAATATTAGTTGCGTTCCCTAACTCGCAAGAAGTTGCAAGCAGTGATCGGACTTCTACCACATTGTGGTAGATCTGCCACTTTTTTGAGCATCTACCACATCTACCACTCAAGGTCTGAAATCTCCTACATATTCGCGTTTTTGAGTATGTAGTTTTATTTTTGCTCTACATAATTTTCTTAATTTTAAGAGCAAAAATTATCCAACACTAAGCACTATGTGGTAACAAGAATGATATAATACAAGATTCCGCATTGCAGGCGACGATGAAATTTCTCAAATAAAAGTAAACAAAGCCGAATGGGAGGATAAAATAAACTGTAAAATAGTGATTTTCTTTGCAAAATATTTGATTTATAAAAAGAATTAATAGCGAAAATGTTAAAAACCGCAATTTTTGTGAAAGTATTAGCAATTTAAGTGCATCTAAAGTTTCTGAGGCGTTGTTTACTTTTACGTGAGAATTTTCAAAATCGGCAAATCCCAATTAGCGACATTTGTTCGCTACTTCGTGATGTGATAAAAAGAAAAGCAGAAATCTCTTAAAATATGTTCGAAAAATATCTTGGTATGGAAGGAACTGCTTTACACTGTCAAGGAAAAATCTTGCACTTTCTTATACTAAAATTAGATTAAATTATTATAATAATAAATACAATTAAAAACGAGCTGTATAAAGAAAATAGCACCCAGTTTTGATTTTGCGTTAAATGAATTATTCGTTTTTATACGGGTTTTCTAACCGATGTGAGAAATAAAAAGCGGCGGTGGACCGAAATGGAAGCGAACAAGAATTCAAATTTGTTATAATAATAATTTAAATTTAAAACACGGGCTGTATAACGAAAACCAGCCTTTTTTCACTACGCGTCAAATGAGCGATGTGTTTACACCTGTTTTTTAACCGATGTGAGAAATAAAAAATCGATTTGAAAACTAATTCGAGTCAATACACTTTTGAATTTCTGAGCGTGTTGAAAGTTGGTTTATGATTCCGTTTTGAATCACAGCGAACTGGGTCAAAGCGCTTTATGTGTTGGTATAAACAAGGTAAATGTTCAATTTCTCAACAAACGGACAAAAGTACATCTGCATTTCATCTTATTAAATATATCGTAGCGAAGAAACATCAAGTTTTGTAAGCATTTTTTTATTTGCTTCTTATAATTTAGCAGATCGCCAAATTATAAAAAAAAAACAGCTATGTAACCAAAAAATAGCTTACACCGGGTATTTGACAGTTTTACCAGTTTTTACCCGAAAAGCGTGTCCGTACTTTTTGGGTTTTCTATCTTTGTCTGAGGGCAATTCTGATTTTTGACAGTTTTACAGGTTTTATCCAGAAAAGTTGAGGAACTGTTGTTTACTAACTAAAAAATGCAAGTGTGCGCAAATTTATAATTTTAAAATATTTTTTGCTAAGAGTTCAAATTACATAATAAGCAAATCTGCGCATGTGTAAATTTAATGACAACAACGAAATGCAAAAAAGGCATTGACTGCCATTTCAGCTGCCAAATACAGCGTAGACTGCCGCCAAATTCGTCAATCATCAATGATTTTAATGCGCACACAGGTGGACTGTGGCAGCAAGCGTATAGGGCCAGTTTCGAAAAAAGAGGAGCAGAATTAATCAAATAGCTAAAAATATTCCACGCCAGGCTTCCAAGTTATTGAGCTGTTGGGGGAGAGCGCGAGACCAGGTTTAGAGTTGGGATCAGGGTTGCCAATGATGAAAAAAATACTTACCATCCACTTGAAAAAAATCTACCAAATCTGGAAAATATCTACCATTAACATTTGTTGATTATTTTAATAAAAACTCTGTCCAATTTTTTTGGTTATTTCCATAAAAAATTAAAATTTTCACAAAGGAACTTTTTGTTTAACTAATGACATGGTATTTGAGATAGTATTAACTTCAGTATATAAGAAGCTTGAAACAAAATTTAGAAAAATTCCAAAAATTTTCGTCTTAATATTGAACTTATTACCCTGAATTTTTAGAACATTTTTGGGTATGCAGTTTTACAGACCATATAGTTTTAGAACAACCAACATTTTTTTGCCGCCGGTCTTTTGTGATTTTTTTCCTTTAACAATTGCCATTTATAAAAACTGGCGTTGATATATTTAGCGCACAAACATAGTGTGTAGTTACATACCTGCCCTTTTCTTCTTTTTATTTAAAGAAACATTCAAAATATTTAGGCAATCTTAAGCTCAAGATTTTAGTAAAATGAGTTTTGAGTATGTACATATGTGTATAAAAAGTGTGCATTAAAACGTCCGGAAATTAATGCAACAGAGTAGACTACAGTTTTCGAAAGAAATTTATAATATAAAGATATCTACGAAAAATAAACCGGGAACGAAAAGTTTTATTTATTTTTCAAAGACAATACTTTAACAAAAATCTACCAAAATGAACAAAAATTTACCTTTTTTCTACCAGTTTGGTAATAATTTACCAAAGTGGCCACCCTGGTTGGGATCGCGATTTAAGAGGTATAACGCACATCGAGCCAACTAACTACGCACTTCATAAACCTGATATGAGTGGGAGAGAGTATGCGAGCAGGCAGAAAAAGCGACAACGCAAGAGGTAGCTCTCTTACCATTCATTTATTGGTGGGCCTCAAGACATGCTCTAGCTGCCATAGGCTGCTGTGCAATGAGCTGAGATGTACTCAGAGAGCGGGTAGGCAGTGGCTACGAAAAGGGTGTCACCTCTGCACGAATCCTTGCAGAGTTCTTGTGTGGCGTGTAAGCCGTAGCTTCCAACAGGGTTCAAAAAATATTCCTGTAGTGCGGGATGCATTAAGCACCGTGTGATGCGGCAAGTGGCCTAAAGATTAAATTAGTGGTGACATTATGGTTATGTAAAACAGCTGTTCCAACCAACCTTATGGTCAACACTGTATTCAATTAGTAATGCCATATCATAACGCCATAGCCATAACCATTGCCATAGACACCAATTGAATTTTAGTTTTCCGTCATAACCATAATCAGCTGATATCTGAGTTGCCTCATTTTGGCTGAAAGTGCGAGTAGGAACATGTTGGCAGACGTTCAAAAAAAGTAAGTGCGCCTGGGCCATCAGTGCTGCCATTGTGCGACTAAAGAGGCGATTTGACCCTTTTTAGGCGCCAATACCCTTTGACCCGACTTTATGAAATTTTGGATTTTTTTACCCTTTTCCAAAATTATGTACAACTTTTTCCCCTTTTCAGAGATTTTGTTTTAGAACCATGCTATTAAAAATATTTCGGAACGTTCTAGCAGCAAAAAGACTATAATACATACATGTAAATTTGATTTTGAATAGGAATCGCAAATTTTTTTTACTAGTAAAGAAAAGCAACTGTAATATGGTGACCCTTTTTTTCGTCAATTAACCCTTTTTTGTAACTTTCTGAAAATTCTCAACGGCAACACTGTGGGCCATAGTGGAGAAGTGAATCTTACGTTACATATCTAGTTTGTCTCATAACCAGTTTTTATATGTATGTATATGTACATTTGCTTAACCTTCAAATGATAACACTCACCCCACTACTTCATAAAAGTCCTAATATTTCTTGTTACTTTTGTTTCCTCTTTTTATAGGCTTTATACAGTGTTTTCATGAACCTGCCGTGGTTAGTTTTGGTGTTTGATATTATTCCACCGCTGGGGTTTTCAGTCACCCCTGTTGATATTTGTGTAACTTTCTATTCTTTGTTATGTTTAGTTCCGGTGATGAATGCTGTTCAGAGGTTAGCGGAATATCTCCGTAATTGCCGTTTGAATTATTGGAACCCGCCGCCGCCGTTTTTTAATAACTTTTGCTAAAAAGTTTTTTTATTTTATTTTTTATTATATTCTGTAAAAATTAATTTCAAGAATTTTAGTTAAAAGCTATAACATACATTAAGGCTCTTCGATAGAAAGCAATCTGAAATCTTGACAAACAAGAAAGCGAGTTGAAATAAGCTAGTGGTAATAAAACAAGTAATTTTTAGCAAAAAAAACCGACTTCAATTCTCATATGCTCTGAGAATGGAAACACCAAAACTGTAGAAGTTAGGAGTTTTTTCATACCTGCGTACATAAAGTATATACATAAACTTTGTGCAAAAATTAAACAAATTTTCATCAAAATTACGAGGTTTTTAATTCGACTTCCTACAAACATTCTGCACCTTCGCCGCCCATCGAATTTTAAAATAATAAAGTGCGAATTTGAAGTAGCTAGAACGTACCGTTAATTTTTGAAAATTTGCTTGTTGAGTGTGGTGCTCATTTTTTTCATATAAAAAAAAATATTCCAACATATTTGTTTTGCATGGAAAAAAATCAACGGTATTTCGTTGGCACTTCAAACTTTTATTTTATTATAGGTACATATTTAAATTTATTGGGCTAAAAACTGCATACCAAAATTTTTTCTTAAAACTCTGTTTAAAGAATTTTAAAACTAGATGCAATTTTGTTGAAATTTCGCAAATTTTCCTGATTTTTGTACAAAATTGAAATTCACACTTACATGGCTTTTGTTAGATAACGAGCCGTATTTTCATTAAAAAACGAAACAAACAAAAAAAAATAGCTAAAACCTGTTAAAATATCGCGCTCCTATTTATATTTTTTCCACCGTATATGCTTTTATATATGTATAAGAGACGGACTATCAGCATAAATTTCGAGAGAGGTATCAATTGAATGCCTATGTTTGGCTGAACGCACGGACGGTTGCCATAGTGTCTGCCAAATGTTAAAATGCCATCATTGCCTGGGTATGTGAAAAGGCATTAAAATCATGCAAAAATATGGAAAAATACAAATCAAAGCAGCCGGTTTTTGAAAGGTTTTTTTTTTTTTTTTTTTTTTACTGATAACAAAAGCGTCTTGTGCATCTTTCTCTGTGCATACATACCCTGCAGGGGAACCGCGCACTAGTGAATAAAATTTCTAGTTCCGAACAGGATCTTTACCGCCAAAATTGAACCAGGCCGATAGTAACTAGATTCGCACCTTTTCAAAATCAGCGAAATGTGGTAATCTTAAAAAAAAACTATTTTATTTCATTAGAAATCTATATCTAAGGTGACGATATTAGAACTGGTTCGGAATTATAGAAAAAGGGACGCAGAACGAACTAGTCGAACTTATCTGTCGAATTTGGAACTAGTTCGGAACTATCGAAAAAGGGATGCAGCGGGAGGCAATTGACACTTCGTAGGACATCGCCATGTTAAATTTGCCAGTTGTTTCCATGCAAAAACTAATACTGGGCCTAATTGTATTAAAGGCGCACCAGCTCACAACTAGAGATTTTCCCCACAGGGTAGGTATGTACATAATTACGTATGTATGTATGCATGTGTGTTTTTGCGCACAGTTCATTGAATCTTGAACTTTTTTTATTATAGCTCAAATAATTCGATTCATTCGATGACAGTTTATTTGTAGTTTATATAGAGTATGAATACTAAAATCCATAACTCATCTTATGGGCTTTAAGTGTTTGTCTCAAGGTTCTCCTCCTATTTTTGGTGTGCGTCTTGATGTTGTTATACAATTTTACGCCGATTCCGAACGGCGATTGTATTTTATGAGAAGCTTTTTTAAGCAGGCAAGGGACGACCGCTGTTAAGAAAAATCCTTGTTCTATAACTTTGTTTGTTATGTTGCTTTTCATATACTATAACTTAAGAGTTTATTGAAAGCTTCAAGACGTACGAGGTTTTTAAAGAAAATTTGTAAACGCTCCGGTTATCGAAGCTTGACAGTATCTCTTTATGGTTTCAAGTAAAAATATTAAAAACTAAAATCATTTATGCAACTGAAAATTTGCGTCAGAGATATTCATGTTTTGCTTCCTCTTATGCGTATCTTTAACTTCTTTCATTGAATATTTTAAAAACAATTAAGAAAAATTAAAAATATGACGTACATATGTACATACATATGTATAAATCAGGCTAATTTAAATTACAAATGTATGTATGACAAATATATGTAAACAAAAATGTATGTACATGTTATTGCTGACAAATAAAAGACTTTGTTGTAAATGTCCTATCTAGTGGCGGATAGAGGGAAGGGGCGATGGGGGCGATCGGTTAAAATATATTACCTCAAACGAGAAATTGAATTGAGAATTTGAAAACAAATTTGAAAAAAAATTTTATCTTCAATCATAATCCCTTTTTTTGGCTTGCACAAGATTATTAATAGAATAAGAAAGCATGTAAATCTCTTAAATTAAAAATTACAACAATGGGTATGCAAATACTATGAATTTATAGACCTTGTCATAACTTTACAGCATTTAAATTTTGACGAGATTTGACCATTTGTCTTTATATTTTTTTAATTTTCATTATTTGTTTATAAAAATATAGTATAATCTTTAACAAAAACCATATAAATCCCAGCTTGAATCTCTGTGCAACGTTTTAAAAAATCAACATACTTTCGTAAAAATGTCGAACTTTTTAATTCGATTCTTAAGAAACAGTTTGAGTAAGTAGCTTTTTAGCCCACTAAATTTTACTGTAAATTTAAAGTAACTGATTTTTGAAATTTTTTTTATTCCATACAAAAAATTTTCGACGATTTTTTTAATATATGGAGAAAATGAGCAACACCTTCGACGAAAAAAATTCCCAAAAATCAATGGTACTTGATTGAATAGAGCTACAAAACTGCATACTCAAAATGTTTCTAAAGCATCTAATTAAAAAGCTCGACATTTTTACAAAGTTTGTTGATTTATTTTTTAATTTTGCACAAAAATTGGAATTTGGATTTATATGGTTTCTGTTAAAAATATGCTATATCTTTAAAAAACAATAATTAAGATTAAAAAATTTTAAAATAAATGGTGAAATCTTGCCAATATGTGAGTGTCGTAAAGTTAAGATAAGAACTATGTGTATACATGTTGAATCAAACTTTTTGATACTACTTTTTGTCTTTTTATTATTTTATGGCCTTATAACAATTATATTCCGCAATTTTTATTGAGCTCGAGGCCGTTTTTAAATGAAATACTATTGTGGACAACCGGCGGCGGATCCAGAATTTTCTGATGATAATTTATATTTATTGAAAAAATGGTAGAAGTGATAGCTATTTCGGAAATCACCACATTTCCTCATCAGACTTCTTTCAGTAGGATTCGAACCGACGATCCCACTGACTCAGCCAGTTGCCTATGCACTGTGCTAAGTTCGCCTTGTGAATTATTGTTGCTTTTTTCCCACTTGCGCTGATTGTGTTGGCTTAAAAGAAATGAAATTTTAATTTGGACTTCCTAAAAATTACTAGAACCTCTATTTGCTTGAAAAATAAATGAGGGTTCAAGCAAGTTGGATGCTTGTAGGTCATATAGCTTCGATGGGTCACTCCGCTGTGAATCAAGTTAGATGCCTGTAATTTAACGTTATTCGACAAGTCGATCCCAATCGCCCCTCCCCAAATAAAATCCTGTATCCGCCACTGGTCCTATCAGATTTGTCACAGTCAATTACTTTACTTCCTATATGTTAAAAATTGCAGCTGATAACGGGAAAGTTAAAGTGTACAATTTATATAAAAAAGTATAAGCTGCTGAAAACACTTTTTCGTAGGCAATTTTATAGTCAATCGAATGGTTGTTAATCAAAGAAAAAATAAGTATGTATGTATGTATGTATATATATATATATCTATCTATATAAAAATGAAAGGTTTTCCGTATGACGGCGATGCCTGACCAAACGGCTGAACCGATTTCAATTCTGTAAAAAGTTCTTTTTTAGGTATTCTGTGTGGAAGGCTTTTCGATTAAAAAAAAGTTCAAAACTTTTTGTTGCTGTTGCCAAAAAATGAAGAAAGCTGAGACGTCACGATTTCGCAATTTCATAGAGTTTTCCGTATATTGTATGTCACTAAACTACCAAACGGCTGGACCGATTACGTTCATATTTGGAACATATGTCAGCACCTTGAAGGGAAATATTGTGACTAAAAATTTAATCGCTAGGTGGTGCTGGGGTCGAAATATTCCTAAAAACTGCATTTAGATGCGGATTTGGCTCATATTTAGAATATTTGTTGGCCAATTGAAAAGGAATATTTGGACTAAGAAGTTACACGATAGAAGGCGCTGGGGTCAGGATATTCCTATCGTCTATGATAGTGGGAAAATTATGGATATCTACACATATACATACGTCACAATAAAATGTTGAAACCCCCTTTTTGAGTGCACCAATATATCTCTTAAACCAATTATGCTGGAGAACTGAAACTTGGCACGGATGCATAAATTGTAAATACATACCCCACTGGGAAACTGGGAGCTATTTGAAAAGTGGGCATGGCACCACCCATATAAACTGAACCTAGCGCCTATCTCTGGAACTGCTTAAGCCAACGTCCTGAAATTTGGCACAGCTTCATATGTTGTCAATAACGTACTTACTTACCTGCTGTCTCCATTAGCGTACAGCTATCGCAGGAGATCTGTCAGTTTCATCGCAAGCGAAATGCTCAACGCAGTGCTTACGACACATGACGAAAATTACTGCATTCGCAAAAATTGCTTACTCCCCGTTCTTTTGAGCATATATAGTATAGAAAAATACAACTTCATCAAAATTTAAAGTTGAAACAACTATTTAACAGTTCATGCTTGCGATGAGCGGTCCACACAAGCGATTCATCGCCGGAGAGCTATCGCAGCAGAAGAACAATCGCTAATGGAGACAGAAAGTTACGGCTAAAAGTGGTAGTCATTGGAATGGCTGCATCTATATACATGTACATAGCTAGGCGAGAATCATTCGACTGGGAACCATTTTCTCCTAGATTTTTAAATCGCAGTGAGCGATTGTTACTTTTTTTTTTTTTAATTTTTGGGAAAGAGTACAATTTCTTGTGAAAATTTTGAAGAATTTTTTAAATCTTGCACAAAGTTTGAAGTTTTATTTTTTATGAGTTTCGTTATAGACTATCTATATATGTACATATATATCTATATACATAAAATGGTAGCTATGTTTGTTGTTCGGACTAAACTCAAAAACCACTGGATAGATTTCGGTCAAATTGTCGGAGGGTTTTTATACCTTTCACATATGGTCCTATTATAGACTAACTGCTGGAAAACTTGCTTGGTGGCACTGGAGTTGAGTCGTATTTATTACCCGATTTCGTTTAAATTAGCAACGTGAGCCACCTGTTTGATGCATCCGATTACTAAAAATGGACCTACTGGGTGGCGCTGGCTGGAATCGAGATATTTAGAAAATCCTTATATTTAATACAACCTGGTTGAAATTCATAACGCGTATTCATTTAATGATAAGCAATGGTTTTGGAGAAAAGGGACCCAAGGATGGCGCTGCAGACATAATATGTATATATTTAGAAACCCCATGTGTTTGGTCTGCTGTGGCCCTATGTGTATTTTATACGAATTTACTTTTCTGATGACTAAATGAAATTGTGTAAGCGCACCTTTGTCTGACGTCCCATTACACCCTTAATGCGATCTTGCAATTACCTCCGATTAACGAAATTGCTCGGGGCGGTCGTTATTGCAGCAGTAAGACTCCAAGAAACCAGTTCATAAATATCAAGACGGATTGTAAAAGTGGCGACTCGACAATCAAAGATTCGACCACATCCGTCCAAGAAGGAACACGGTAGGTATATCAATGGCTTCATTTGAACGATTTTTAAGAGATCGCAAACGCTCATCTGTGCTGCTTCATTATAAGGACCAATGTTGTAGTTGCAAGATAAAAGAAGATTATGCACGCTTGGCAGAGATTTCACAGGTGGAAATAAGATCATCGTCAAAGCTCATGACATCGAAAGGGATTAGTATTCCAGATGGCATCAAAGCGCTACTATGTATGGAGAGGATTCTGCTCTTTAGTCGTTTAATTTTTTTTACTTTACACACCGTTTTTTCTTTCAAATGCTATTTTTGCATTGGCCCACCCAAAAGTTCTTATAAGGCGCCGCGAAGCAAGCGGGCATTGGCTAGTACATATATAAAAAAAAATTTAATGAAAAATACCGTTCATTGACACTTTCACGAACAACAAATCAAAATTCAGTCTTACGAGTTTTTTGAACTTCTACTACATCTTATAAGAAGAAACCTTGAAAATAATGCCTCAGAAATTGCGCTGTTGTTAATTTTTTGATCTGCTGCTTCGTTCTATTTGTAAAATTACTCCTACATAAAGACATTATCGATCTTAGAGTGACTCAAAAATTGAGATCATACACCTAAAATAGCATTAAATTACTGATATGTGCATTAGACAGCATCACCAAAGAAAAGTTGCAGTTTTTCTGTCGGGATTACAAAAAAAAATTATATTTTTTATATTAATATTAAGATTTGAATATACCACCAAAAATGGAATTTTTTATGAATAAAAATTGTTTCTTAAAGAACTTTTTGAAAAAAAAAAAAAATCCCCTCAGAATACAAAACAGACTAAGCTTAAAAAATCTGCATAAATAAAAATATTTAAAAACGGCATCGTAATAATGAGACTTTTGCTGCTGTTTTCTAAGTTTTTTCAAGGATTGATATAGGAAAAACTTTAATAACTGGATCAAAGCTATTCGGATGGGGTCTCAGTAGAAAGGTATTTTCCCACTCGTTTTATTTCTGTGCAAAAAAACTCATTCACGTCCCAATTTTTTATATTTTTTATATTTTTTTTCAAATATCAACACATCTTTATTCAACTTGGAATAACGCTCGTTCTTCCTACCTTTCTCTTTCATACTTTGAATGAGTTTATTAGCAAAGAAGTAAAATGGTCGTAAAAAGACCTTTCCAATGATATCCCACAAGTCTAAATCGGTTCACTTATTCAAGTTTTTCTAATATCAATCTTCCGTTGGAAATTTTGTTATATTTTTTTTTAAATATTTTTACGCAAATTTTTTAGCTTAAACAGTTTAGTCATTTTAGGGGATTTTTTTTTTTTATGGGGGGGGGGTGATGCAGTCTAATGTGCATATGTACATACATATATGTATATGCATAAATGGATTGAAAAATATTGCATGTACAAGAAAGAATTGCATTGATTTACTCACAATTTTGCACAAACACACTACAAGCAAAGTGCAATACTTATTCAATAACTACATATATTCTGCATCATTCTCATTGTTTACACTTTGTTTTGAAGCGCATTCAAATTTTTTATTTTTTTATTACAGCTTTGTATAATTGCATAAATTTTAAGTTTAATTGCCTATATTACTTAACAATCTGTCTGAAAGTTTTTTTGCTGCATACATACATATATTCGATAGTAATTAAGGCTTTCAACACGACTCAACTGTATACGCGTGTGAGCTAAGTATTACTAAAAAAATCGATAAAATTTGTTTTCAAATAAATTACTAAAACTTCACTAAAAAATAATAAGTACAAATGAGCTGAGCCTCTAGCAAACGCATAGTAATTTTGTCAAAAAGCTATTGACCTGGAGTCATATGTACGAAAATATTGAACAAATTCTCTGAAAGCATTTTAAAAAATACGAAGCGTGTTTTGCAACGTGTCAGAGTCAAAGATCCTAGTTTCGCAGTTGGCAGAAGTCAGGCCCGTATAGCTCCTACTTGGAGGACATCGAAACCGGAAGTCGCTCATACTACCAAAATATAGATCATACCCGACTTGGTAATTTTTATTTATTTTTTTTTCGTTTTCCAATAAAAACTTTTCCATCCATTTTAGATATGCAGGACGAGTTGTAGTTCGAAGGTCATTTTAGAAGCTGGAAAAAGGCACTTCCGAGTAGAAAGCTGCAAACGACACTTGCATACACTTTTATCCGCAGAAGCCAAATCTGTAGGAAAAACATGTATGTCCCATATATGTTTTGCAATCAATTAAATCAGTTACATAGTAGTCATAAGCAAATGGAAGTGTACCATTAACAACTTAAACAAGTTGTTTATACTGTTTATATTTATTGCACTTGAACACATTGGCATTTTCTGTGACTCATGAATTTTCAGTGCGGTATATTTTAAAAATGCAATTGTTCGACTTTCAAAGCAGAGAATGTATTATTGAATATAAATTGTAAGAATCGAGAGCAACGTTGCATGTATTCTTATCTTCTTAACAAAAAATAATAATGTAGCGGATGTATGCACATTAGGATGCCTCATACTTAACAGGGAAGACGCTCGAAAATCATATAAGATATTTGGGCAGCTTACGGAAGGTTTCAAGATCAGGGCGAATTACTCTAAAAACAGCCATAGCGAGATAGTGACCGATGACCAGAACGTACGTTAATTACAGAGCGAATACTTGTCGACTGTATTGAATGGTGGTCATCGACCCACCACCACCCGAATATAACAAACCGGAACCAACAAAGCTGCTAGAGCTAACCGTACGCCAGCTGAGCTATTCAAGTAAGGTGGCGACGAGTTGATATAAAGTGCATGCATCAACTCTTATGCAGAACGACTGGACTTTAAGTATGCTCTACCCAATCCACAAGAAAGGCGACTCCGCCATGCGTGCCCACTACCGCGGGATCAACCTTCCAGGCATCAGCTTTAGGTGTTATCGAGTGTATTGCGTGAAATGCCGACGATCATCGTCCACGAACTGATTGTCCCTTAGTAGTGTGACTTTAGAACTGGTAAATCCACCATCGGTTTTGTGAAATGACGTTGAGCAATACGACAAGTTCCGTCAGCATTAGGAAGGACCTCTCTGAGCTCCTTGATACCAGGCTAAGTTTCAAACAGGGTCAGTGCCTTTCGTGCGATTTCTTTAATCTAATGTTGGAGAAAATTTTCACAAGAGCGTACAATTTCTGGCCATCGACAAATGGCGCTGAAAGTAAAGTAAAGGTTTTGGCTTTACTTGACATTTCTGATTGGTGTCAGTTGACAAAGAAGAGGAACGACCGGCATGCTTTATTGGACTGGTCCTGAATTGGCCTATTGGATGGAGTGCAAGAGCCTTCTAGCGGTATGACTAAGTAGTTATCACGCAGACTTTCCACCTTCTTTACTACACATGCACCTGCTGAATTTGGACACGTGGGTGGACAACACTACGACTCAATCGTCTATAACCCGCGTTACTTTATAGCCACTAAATTCTGGACATTCAACTCTTACGAATTTGCATAATTAACCCCGACATACCTAACATACATACATATGTATGTGCAATGTGTGTGAAGATGTCTCGCGCACCCATAGCTGCACAACCACTATTCCAGCCAACGAATCTAACACTCCCTATGGTCGAATCCCGTCAATACCACACATTTTCTGTGGCTACCATTGCATGAAATTGACGATGGCACTCAGAATATTCGGATTTAGCCAAGGTTTAAGAAGCTGTTGCAACAAAGTTTTATATTTAAGCGCTACATATGTACATATATTTATGTATGTACATCAATACCGAAATACGCAAACTGTTGTACATATGTACATACATATGTACATATGTATGTGCGACTAGAAATACTTTTCCATTACCTGTTAAAATCTTTGGCCTTTTCTAAGCTGCTGAAACCCAAGAATCACTTTGAGTTTACGCGCAATAAAAATGAAGTAAAACTTTATAGATTACTGAGAAATGGTTGAAAAGGTCAAAAGCAAATTAATGTTGACCATCAAGCTAACAGCTGGATGTCATATTTAGTTTTCAATGTGATTGTACGCGTAATTTATGTACGATTTGTAAATGAGTAGAAATCTCCTTCGCTCACTCCTGCGCCAGCAGCGCAGTTGCAAATGCGAACTATGTACAAACAATCACACGCGAAGTACATTATAAAAATAAAAAAAAATAGTTTTTGTGATAAGAAAAAAACAAAGGGGCATCAAAAAGTTTAAATAAAAATTCTGCCTAGTATTTTGCAAGGTCAAATGGAGATAAAATGGAGATTTGAACTAAAATATAAATTCATTTGATAAAATGGTAAAAAGTTACACAAGAATCGTAATTTAATGAAATCGTTGTATAATTGGAACTTTAAAATGCAGTAATTGGTGACCAAGCTAAACAAAGTAACCATTGGAAAAACATAAATACAATTGACAGTTGTTGTTGTCAAGAAAATGTTGGAAAATTTTTTTTTCTTTAAATTGATCTACTGTTTCTACTTAGCATATTCCTAGGAGCCAGCGCTTCTTTAAGACATCGAAAGCTAAAGGCTTTGCATATTTAACTCAAAGCGGTCACAGCGGCGAGAAAATATTTGCTAACCAGTCCTTATGAACCATTATGTACCGACGCTAAACTTGTAAAAGAGATGTAAACTATTAATTAGTTTTTATTTACTGTACATAATCATGAAGAACGAAAATATTTTCATTAATTGGAGGTAAATCCTGTGACTTGATTTATGCAAAAAAAGTGTCCTAATTTTTTTTTAGTTGTCCACACTTTAGATCTAGGTGTGCGATATATTATCTTAAAACACTTTTTTAATTACTTCTTAAATTTTATTTTACTTTTTTATTCTATTTCGTATTATTTATATTATTATTATTAATTTAAATTTTTAGAGCTTATTTTTATTAAAAATATCTATATAATTAAAATGAAAGAAATAATTGAATGAATCAAAAAAAAAATGTTAAATGAAAGCTCTACTGGCAGTGGGACTCGAACCCACGACCCACACTAATATTTCATACCCAGTTTGTGCCCATAGTTTAAAAAATTAGTATATTCACAGGAATCCAGGGTTACAGGGGTTTTTGTGGTCGCTGAATCGAATCGAATCCGAATTTAAAATAGCAAAAAAACAAAATTGCCGATCCAAAATGGCGCCAAAAATTTAAACACAATAATTTTGAGAAAAAAATAATAAAAATAATGGCTTATTATTAAATTATTTAAGAATTTTTGGAGTCGCTTAATTCGAATCTAAAATTGAAAGAACTGTGTTTAATTTGAAAAATATTTATTAAAATCACGTAGTATTGAGTTATACTTAAAATTCTGAAATAAAAATGCTATAGGGTTGTATAATATAATCATATTTACGTGTATCTTACACGAAATTTGATAGAAAAGATTGATAAAAAAAAAAATCATCTTCAGATATACTTTCAATGTTAAATGATACAATATCGCGTCTTAAACAAAATGTCGGACACGGTAGTCTTCAATATTTAGTATTATAGTTTAAAATATAATTATTTTGAAATAAACACAAATGTTATATTGCTGAAACGTGGAGAAAATTACTTACGACTTTTTATTTAAACAGTTTTTATTAAAAAATTAACTTGCTTTAAATAGTAATCAGTAATCATATTAAAAATTTTTAAATTATATCTTATATAGAACTCACCTGTACAACAAAAATTGATCTAACAAAATTAAAATCGATCGCCCCAATGGCTTCTGGCGTTCTTTTAAACTTTAGCGCTACATTTTTATTTCACAGAGCGCTGCGTCAACTAACACTTTCACACTGAACATACAAACAGGTCCTGTCTTGGACATATTTCGATAGCTGAAACGTCATTTTAGCCAGCCCAAGAGAATAAAACCTTAAAATCGAGACTTCATTTTTTGGATTTATTGGCACGAAATGGCAACCAAATATCACTGTGCGACCTCGCGGCTGGTTAATCCGCATTACTACCGTCTGTCAGGGTGCAATATTTGATCAGATCACTGTGCCGGATCAAAGTTGTCGTGTGTCGAATCTTTAAGATACAAAGAACATGTGGACATTTTTGCCAACGAAAAAGCATCAAAAATCAACGATTTACCCACATCTTAAATAAAATAATTACACAATATTCCGAAAGACTTCAAAATAGAAGGTAACACTACCTTTCCGATGCAAAAAGAATTATCGAATTCGGTTGACGTGGTCCAAAGTTATACGGTAACATACATAAAAAAAAGGAACAGTCCAGCGCCTTCGTCTTGGTCTGCAGGCTGTATCGGAGATACACCCGCTAAATTTAAACGTAGAATACGTGGTATGGTTAAGAGCATATCCAAGTCAAAAACGAAAGCACAAACTAAGAAAAAAATATCGATAACAAAAGCGATAATAAAATCGATAACAAAATCGATAAAAATATCGATAACAAAATCGTTAACTAAATCGATTACAAAATCGATAAAAAATCGATTACAAAATCTATCGAAAAATCGATTACAAAATCGATAACAAAATCGATTCCAAAGTCAATAACAAAATTGATAACAAAATCTATCAGAAAATCCATTACAAAATCGGTAATAAATTCGATAAAAAAATCGATAAAACTATCGATAACAAAAGCGATGGCAATATCGATAGCAAAATCGGTAAAAAAACCGATAAAAATACCGACAACATAAGCGATAACAATATCTATAGAAAAATCGATAAAAATATTGATGACAAAAGCGACAAAAAAAAATATCGATAACAAAAGCGATAACAATATCGATAGCAAAATTGTTAAAACAATCAAGAAAAATATCGATAACAAAACCGATAAATAATCAATAAAATCAATAACAGAATCGATTACAAAATCGATAACAAAATCGATAAAAATATCGATCATTATATCGATAAGTTCCGAAAATATCGATAGCAAAATCAATAACAACATCGATACAAATTTCGATAACAAAATCGGTGAAAATATCGGTAACAAAACCGATAAAAATATCGATGGCAAAATCGATTAAAATATCGGCAACAAAATCTATAAAAATATCGATAAAAAAATCGATAGCAAAATCGATAACAAAATCGATAAAAATATCGATAACAAAACCAAACAGATCCACATTAACTGAAACTTTCATATGTACGTATATATGCATTTACATATGTACATACGCTGCGATCAAAAGCCGCATTACATACGCATACATACTTTTTGTCTCCTTCCCACACTTCCAACATATGCACGTGTTTGCAAAATGATGACGAGGTGATTTTGTATGGAAAATCATTTATGCCCATATATTTGAATAAAATAAACATATATAGAAGATATCAACCAATACTTCCCATATACCAAACGAAAGGAAAACTCTTGAGTTTTTGATTAAAGAAAACAAAAACAAAATCATTCGAGTGGTTTTCGAGTATTTTGGTAATGAATAAAATTTGCAAATTTTTTCAACAATTTTTTGCCTTAAAATGCTCAATATTTGTTAAATTTATATAAAATTTGTACCCGATAATATTTCTACTGCTCCAAAGAACCTATATCCCGAAAATGAAAGTTATATATGCCAACAATAAGTTGCTAGAGCACTTTAAAGGCTCAAAATTGACCCCAAAATAAGGCAATGTTTACCGTTGTTTTTACGACAGAAACCGAATTGGTTATTTACAAAAATGAATCTGTCGACAGGTATGGAATTTTATCTTTGAAACGCCACACTTTTCTTTGAAATCGCTTTATTAGTTCTCGTGCAATAAGCGTTTTTGTGAAGCTCTAAAAATTACAACTACAACATTTGAACATAGCCCCCATACCTTAAGGTAAGACGTATTCTACGTCAAAACAATGAAAAAATATTCCGACGAACTGATAACCTCCTCCTTTTTTTGGAAGTCGCTTAAAACCAAGAAAGGAAGTCTACTAGTGCGCGTTAAGTTTCTTTTGCATGCTAGCAACTGGCGAATTTAACATCCTGCGATGTCCTATGAAGTGTCAATTGCCCCCCGCTGCATTCATTTTTCGACAGCTCCGAACCAGCCCTAAATTCCAAAATTTTTTATATGAATGTAATTCAAATTGAGCATTTGAATACATGTTTACATATGTACCTGTGGCGGTAGCTAAGCGTGCTTAGGTCAGCTTTGTGCAGATTAAAAGCGTATTTAACGAAAAAACCGTCAAACAAATATTTATTTAAAGTTTTTTTTTATTCTTTGAGAGTTTTTTAACACAAAACAGAGAGAGAGTTTTTTAACCCAGAACCACAGTTCGCTGCTCTTGAACTGGTGGGGATCTAGGTACTATCGGATGCGTTAATCTTTGGCGATCACCTGCAGGGATGTCTGGGTTTTTGTATTTTTGCAAAATACCGTTACGTGGGAGGTAGGCGTGGTTATTGTGCGACTTGTTCCCATTTTCAATACCATCCGTCCTTATCCCGAGGGAGATACGAGTACCAAGCATCTTTGAGATACATACATACATATGTATGTATGTATCGCTATTTTTGCTTGAGATATCGTGTTTTAATCGAATTCTCTTTCCATTCTGAGCATTTTGGTATACATACATACATATGTATATAATACATGTGTCTACATCTACTTCGATTCCTTTAAGCTGTTAAAAACAACCGTTATCCGAACAAAGTTAATGCATATGTATATAATAGGGTGTTCGATTATTCGCATGTTTTCGAAACCAGGTTTTCGGGTTATTCGAAAAATTTAAATTCGAAAAACACGCTTCCCGAACTTAAAATTAATAAAAAACTTACAATAAAACTATTAACAGTAAAGTAGCTTTTATTAAGCACTTTAAAGTCCAAGGGAAACATGCTTCCCAAAGACTTTCTCGGCTGATGAAAACTGTTCCTGTTTTTTATAAAATGTCCCATTTTTATTTAGTTATTTTTATCATAAAATTAAAAAAAAAAACAAGTAAAGTATTTGATCAAAACAAAAAAAATACCATAAATTAGAAAAATATTAGGTTTTGTAGAAATATGAGTTAAAGAAAACAATAAATTTTTGAAAACATTTTTAGAACAGATACATTAAGAAAAACTCTACGGAAAAAAATTTTAAAAACTACTCTTGTTTAACGGAGTTTTATGGAAAAAATGTCCTGTGTGAAATTTTTTTCTGAAAATTAACTTTTTCTTTAGGAAAAACATTATTTAGAAAAAATAAATAAAATATTTTTATTAAAAGCAGACCTCAAGAAACAAGAAAGATTTTTAACTATAAGCTTACGGTCGCGAAAAGATTAGCAAAGAGCAAAGCAAAATAAGTTAAAAGTTGTATTTAAATAAAAAGTAAAAAAAATATACTGATTTATACTGAAAAGTTCACGATTGGCCTTATTTTATTTTTTTTTAATACTTCATTGCGTTTTTTCTGCATTTTTCAGTACTGCTCTTGCCGCTGGCGAGGTGTATGGTTTAATATCTGGTCCCAGCATCATAAAAAAAAAATTCTTTTAATTAGCGGCCGCCCCTCGGCAGACAATGGCAAACCTCCGAGTGTACGTCTGAGCTTCTTAGGAGGTGGAGGTTAGGGCTATATTTTTAAAACTATTTGGGAGTTTCCCTTAAGTTGGAAAAAGACTTTAAAACTTCGAAAAACTCAAAACTTTTATTGGGAATCAAAATTTGTATGAAATGAAAAATTCGGTTCGTTCGACAAAAAAAAAATTCCGGTTTATTCAATAATTGGAAAATCAAGATTTCAAAATAGCCGCCTATAGATATCCAAAAAATCGCATGGAAACTGGTTCGGAAAAATCAAGTCAATCCCCCTAATATGTAAACTCTTGTGCACAAGTGTGCTCGAATCATAAATTATTGCGCATCATTCTGTTTTACAGATTTTGCTGCGACGTTAATACGTTGGCAAAACAATAATACAAAAATACTTTAAATGAGCGATTGGGAAGCGTTGGCTGAATATTTCGCTACAAAAAAAATAATAATGTGATAAAAAATGTAAAATATAGGAAGCCATACTACATAAATATATCGCACACGATCTTCAAAAGTGACACAACTCAAAATTTGGCATTTTTGAAATAATGCACTAAAAATGTACGCAGAGCTTTTATTTACCTTTCAACAAATTTTTGTTATAATTTGTTAAAAAAAAACCTTAGGTAAAATCCCCTTTGCCCATATGTTTAGTATGTGCTAAGAAATAGTTTTTCGCATTTTCTGACGAACGTGTAATTTTGAGTTGTGTCACTTTTGAAGATCGTGTGCGATATTTAAGTATGTACACATGTAAACACGTTCACACTTACATACGTACATCATATGTACAATACGCGATAAATATAACAACGAATCCGAGTAAACACTAGGCACAAGTGTAATCGAAAGATCTAAATAAAATTACAACGAACGCATAAACGTAGCATACACACCCACTTCAGTGCAAAGAGTAGTTAGTGGGAGTTGGTCAAAGAGATGAGAGTAGAGAAATGTTTACTTGAGCAGTCAACTCACAATCAACGCTGCTGAGCAACAGCTGATTGTTGGAATTTATTGTATGAACAACGGTCAACCAAAATTAAAAAATTCAAACCTGCATGCAATAAAATAGCAGAAGAGAGGTACCTAGTTAAAAAAGTGTATGTACTTTGCTTATAATTTAAAACTGTAGAACTGTGTTTATAAGAATGAAATGTTTTGGCAACTAAAGCCAATTCCGATCCCTTATGAGCTGAGGTAAACACCAACGCTTTTTACAATGGAGGAGTGTAGCATTGAAATCATTGTAAAGGGTTTCAAAAATCAAAGCTGTTAGGCTATTCAAGCATCAAACATTTTCACATGAAAAATATGGCGAACTTATTGGCTTCAAAGAAATTCGACTGCATTTCTTCTATCATCCTTTACGGTACGCATTATGCTATTGACAACGCTTGGACATATGAAAATTCCGTTACTATCCTATTTGGGCGCTGAGTTATAAGGACTAGTCCAGCGTTCCTTTTTGAAATCAGACTCCTCGCCAGAATTGCAGTCAAGAGCGGATGTGAAACCGTACAGGTCCTCGTCACCGGTAGACATACGCTGAAACCGGGTAATGCTCAGAACTTTGGAAGTCTCGCGTTATCCAGTTTTAAAAAGATCCAGCTAGGCTGATCACCGTTATGGGTCATATGACAGCTTGATCTAGTCCTGATGGTATTTAAAAAAAAACAGAGGGGTTTAGGCAACAGTTTTCTTTCAGCTGTGGATGTGTAAAGTAACTTGCTTGAATAAACCGCAAAAGCTGGCGGATCCGGAACCTAATTAGGCTTAGTAGTGCCTCCCTGTTTTTATGCACAGTGGCAACCACCCAATAAGCTATTAATCTAAAATTTTATTGGTAACTCCGGGGCTAGGCGTCATCCCTACATGCCGTCCCGTCTTGTTATCCGAAACTACGTTCCCTCTTAGAGTAGAGAAGTGTTTACTTGACTAGCCAACTCACAAACAGCACTGGAAGTAAATTTGCTGTAATCGAATTTAACTCCCAATTCAGTGTAGCCAAGATTTTTTATGGTATCTTCGTGGGAGAGGAGTATCTTGTCGATTTTATCTGCGTTTACCACCATACCTGGTTGTTGTTGTGGTTGTTACGGCTGTACTAAGGCCAGCCTAATTTGGATAGTCTAGCAATCTTTTTCATCAAGCTGAACTAACTGTAGGCTCAGGACTATTATTGTTTCTACGGCGTGGGATCAAGTGTGGTATTAGCTGAGTGGGTTTGAGTGTGCTGGGGATGAGATGGCTGATGTTTGGGGGAAGCCTCACAAGCCGGACATATATGTAGTACATGTCTGCATATTTGGTATGTCGAGGTCGAGTTTGTAGAGATACGAGTTCAGTCAACTGCAGAATCCAAATCTGAACTGTGCCATAATTACACAGTTACGTCGTCTTAGATGGGTGATGATTGGGCTCCAATTATCATATTCATTTGGCGTTGTCACTGCCGATGCTAATGGACTCTCTCTGAATGTCATTTATCACTTGTAGGTACTCCTTCGGGGGCAGTCTTAGTGTTACGTATGTCTGGAGCGCCTTTGGAAAATAAATTCTTATTTTAGATGTTGCTCGGATCAGTGATCGGGCCCAGGGCCTGCAGAGTGGTATTATGGATCTTTAGCCACTGGGACACAGCGGCCGGCTGCTGCTTGCTGAGTATTCTCCGACTGGGAGCATTGAGGCCTTGCTAGGTGGTCAGGTGGTCGTCAGGCAACATCAAAAGGCATCCCGTTGCAGTCTGAAGCACGGTGACTCGATTTGAATTTAGGTTCTTTTGCGATCTCATCTTGTTTTGATCGAAGAACCCTACCATTACTGGTCGAGCCGCCCACAAGTCTTTCTTTTCTCAACACAGACGCGTATGTTAAGCTGTTAAGCTTTGCAGGTAATACAAAAAAATAAGTGAGCCTTAGTTAGGATGGTTCGTCTGACAAATCTGAGATAGAACAGTTGGTCTAACCGCGCTAAGTTAGTACAGAGTAAGGTTTGTTCATCGAGGTCTCCTAGGTTTTCCAACGGCCTTCAAGATAGATTAGATTGACGGCTATCGACCAGTTGAAATGAAGTAGCCTGGGGCCATCGTTAATTTCAGCTATTCTGAAACTCCCATAAATAGTTTAATCCGAAAAGCTCTAAAAGCGCGACTTACCGTCGATAGATAACACAGGTCCACAAAAAAAATCGATGAAAGGTTCCTTTGACCAAACCTAGTATATCGTCGTTTAAAGTACAAAACCGCGTATCGTCATTCTGCAAAACCGCGTAACTGACATTAGCTGCCGAGAATTGGACTTGCTCACACAAGCTCTTGGCTCAATCCTTATCCATTCGTCCTGAAATATACTGGCCATTTTGAAATATGAGTGCTTTTACTCTATAGAAGATAATTTACATAATTCACATACACGGTTTTGCATTATCTTGATACGCGGTTTTGCATTTTGTTGATACGCGGTTTTGTACTTTAAACGACGATATGCTTTTGGGCTCGCTGAATACGAATCTGAAGTCCGGTTTGCTCCATCACGTCTAGATTTTCTCCTAACCTGAAATCCAAGGTGTTTTTTGAGGTTAGGAAAAAATCTAGACGTTATGGAGCAAAACGGACTTCAGATTCGTGTTCAGCGACCCCAAAAACACTAGGTTTGGTCAAAGGAACCTTTCATCGATTTTTTTTTTGTGGACCTGTGTAATTATTTCCTCACCCCACTTGTTGAGTCACTGCTATTTTTCTGCGCGCAACTGATAAAACAAATCAAAACAAACATCTATTTAAGCGCTGTTTAGACTGACAGCAATAACACAATCGAACTGTTCGAAAATAAATCAATTATATGTAGAAATAATAACGAATCAATAACGAAAAAAAGCGAAACTCTTAGTGGTAAATAATTTAAAAATATAAAATAATAAAACTAAACTGCTGAGCAACAACATAAAAATATAATATTAGCAATAAAACAAAAACAACGAACATCAATAAAAGCAGAAGAAAGTCCAAGCTCTTCAGAAAGTTAAGTTGTCTGTATAAAAACAAAGCAATCAAATTATTCAAAACATAACACAATTCAAAAAACACTAAAAACTAAAAATACTAGAAATAAACAAAACACATAAAAATAAAGGGACGCATAAACAATAGAAATACATACATACATATATACGTAGTAACAACGAAGTCTCCGAATGTGTGAGCAGGTTCGCTGACGTAGCTAAAGCAACTATACCAGCTATTAGCACGCAACAGTCGAACAAGTCCGGCCGTGCCAGATAGTCACAAAACACGGCAAGCGCTAAAGTGATGTTAAACCAATTGATGTTTAAAATAAATAAAATCGTTTAAGTAGTCTTTGTCGTCGTCAACCGCCGATACGAACTGGATTTAACAAAGTATCGGTACAGTATTTAGGTCAGCTGCTCAGGCAGGCCAACTAAGGAATATATACATATGTACGTAAGTATATTGGAATTGGCGATTGCGAAATCAACAAGCTGTGCGGCATTTAGAGCACTTCGGTGTTGAAGTTTAAAGGGCTGTGGGCCAAGGTAGCTGTACAAAGACCAGACCCAAGACAATCAGATCGATAACGGCTGGAGAGATTAGAAGGATTTAAGCTGAGCGAAGGTACTAAAAGGCTCCCTGCTTAAGTTTAGCGAAATATGTACTTGGAAACCCGAGGAGCCAAATTTTGTGCGCAAAGGCTAACTAACGAAAAGTTTTGCGATAAATGCACCAATATAGTATTTATAGAATAGCTAGTAAAATGGGGAATCTAAACTAAAAAATCGTAATACACAAAACAGAATTTAAAAACAAAACTGTCATCGAACAGGTCATTCCTTAAACAGTACGAGCTACGCAACGAATACCAAGGAAACACCGGCACACGCACCAGCAACCTCGCCAGCCATAAAAAATTAATCAATCGAACGTATGACTGACTCTTGACTCACAACTGCGAACAGCTAGGCAACCGCGCCTTCAACAGCTGATCAGTGGAAGAAAAGAAAAAACAACAACAAACAAGAAAAACTCGCCAGCATATTACGAGAAATACCGCTATCAACACGCATAGCGCCGCGCAAAAATATGAAAACGTGAATGACAAAAACACTAAATAAAATAAATAAATTAAAATCGAAAAAAAAACATTTTGTGCAAATTCAAGTTATTTTGGTTATTACAGGAATTCAGTGGATGAAAAAAATAAACACGCACCAAGTTACAAAATAAAGTAATAAACGAAGAGTGAGCTAATGCGAAAAAATTGCAAAAATTGAGAGATAAAAAAATTAAAAAAAAAAACAGAGTTTGCAAAGGCTGCAAAAAAAAAACAAGAAACAACAAAAAATCGTAAACATTTTTATGAACATTTACAGTTACGCTTTGCCAAGTGTGGAGTAATTTGTAATTGTTACAAGCTACGCGCAATATTTTTTTTGTATTTTATTAATTTACACCTACCAAAAAAACAAAAAACACGCTTTAATAAAATAGTGTGATGATGTCGCCATCAGATAGCCTGCTGCAACGTTTGCTTGCCAAACAAAACAATAACAGCAACTACGTAACACAAAATTTAAACTGGCTAACATATCTTACGATGCTGCTGATGCTCTTCGATATGCAGTTCAAGCGTGCGGAAGCGCTTAAAGTGACGGTAAGTTGCATGCCAGCAAAAAAAAAATGCATTTCATTATTTACATAAATGAATGTTTAAAATTTGAAAAAGATAGTACACACATGCGCATATGCATACTACATATATAGAGATAGATGTACATTAGACTGTGTCAAATAAAACGACTTTATTTAACCGACTTCAAAAAATGGAGCAAGTTATCAATTCTTCGGAATATTTTTTTTTATGTATCACAAAAAAAAAAACAAAAACCAATCAGATTATTGCAAATTTTGGAAAATAGGCGTGGTACCGTGCACTTCTGACACATACATAAGTACATCTCGTTAACCGATTTATCAATATCTACGAAACTCGGTGGAGTTATTGCCCTTGGTACAGAAAACTAATATGTTGAACATTTTGGAAAACGAGATAACGACACTTTCAGAAATACGTAAACTCCTATACATATTTCAATAATGAATAAGGATGCTAATTTTAAATTAATACTTACAATAATATCTTAACAAGAAATATGCAAGACTATTATGGAATTTCGGAAAATGGGCACTACGCCGCCCACTTATGACTACATGTGTATGTAAGTTCATATCGGTAAACGCTTTATCGCTTTCTACCAAGCCCAGTTAAATTAAATATTTCGTTAAGTCTAATTGTGAGCATATTATCAAAAAAAATCTAAATCTGGGGAAAACCCCAGGGTATGAATAATAGCCTGGACAATATCCTGCTGAGATTGTGCGATATCGTCAACTCAATTGCAATTTTGCTTCGCGTAACAGTTACAGTAACACGTAATGGCAACACAAATACATGAATCAGTGTTTTGACAAAATCGTTTTGTCAGTATCGTTTGAACGGCTATCGTTTTAAAGTTACGTGATTCATGCCCAGCTTTTCATGTAGTTTACAGAAAGGTGAAAGAAAACTATATTTAATACGTGCGCTCGATGTATAAAGTTCGGTTTCGCCCAAAATTATACTTAATTACTTAATATTTGTTATACATATTTATTAAAAAAAAAAATTGTGGAAAATTTTTTTACATTGAAAAATCTTATTTCCGTTAACTGAAAAATGAAGATAAAGGGCTGAAATTTTGCCAATTTTTTTTTTTTTATGGCCGACAACAAAATTTTCATATGGGACCGAAAGAAAAAAAATAGTCGCTTGACACAGTCTAATGCACATACATATGTAAATACGTTAAGGGAAGTGTTGTGACCAGCTCGCAGTCGAAAAAAGAGCAAAAAATTGAACAAAATAGCATTAAATTATCACATTTCTGTTTGACTGCGCAGCTGGGTAATTATTGGTTGCTTTTAGGGGGCTCGTCCAGAAACAGACCTTCAAATATACATACATAAATGTGTATATACATACATACTTGCATACATATTTAGTACATATGATGTGCTTGTGTTTTTATGTTTTGGGAGCGCCACTAGAATAGGTACCCAGTACGAACAGAAACTAGTTTATTGATGTTCAACCAGTTTTTTACCCACCACAACTAATTGAAGATCTGACTTTCTTCCTTGGAACGAACTGTATACTTTAACATGGCGATGTCGTAGGAAGCAGTCAATTATCCGAATTTGAATTTGATTTCAACTACTTTAAGATGTATTTGGCTTAAATCACTTCAAAGTCAGTATGTTTCCAATTCAAATTACTTACTATTAAATGCTGTAATAGTTAATTGCCCAAAGTTAGATGATTTTTCAACCAATATTGAAATATGTAAATGTATGCAAATGTATCAAAAGTGTAAGCATTTGGTTTATCGCATGGAGGCTGCTAGATGATTATACATCAATTTGAAGTTAGTTGCTACATAAGCAGAAATAAATTATTTTTTCTGAGGTAGTTGGTAGCTATGCCGTGCTGGGTACATACATGAGATACTTTAAATATACATACATACTTATATCGCATTTTGGGGTGCAGCGAAGGGTCTAGAAAAAATACCAATGCCTTAATAAGCACTACATACATACAAATGTACCTGAATCGCATCAATATAAAAATTAATTCGTTCTCTTCAAGTTCGTGTCATACATACATACATATGTACATATGTAAGTACATACACCTGCGTTCAACTAATTAGAAACAAAATTCAAAATGATATTGTTTGCAAATTATGTTTATTTTTTTTTTTTTTTTTTAATAATTTTCATTTCAAATATAATTCAATCTGTAACAGAAACCACTTGCTTGCGAATTTTGCAAAAAAATTTATCAAATTTCAAAAAATTGCCATCGAAATTTCCAAATTTTTAATCAGAATATTTAGAAAATTTTCGGGTATGCAGTTCTGTAGCCCATTCAAATCAACATATCGAGAGCTAACCGCCAAAAAAAACGTAATTTTTGATGCAGAAATGCATTTAGATAAGAAGTTCTCGTAGACCCCTTTCAAAAATTTACTGGTTTCGGTAGACCCCCTGCTGATACATTTATAAATATTCCCAAAGCTCATAAAAAAATTAAATGGGAAGATTAGATCTAACTATGTAAATTTGCATCGCGGCAGAATTCAAAAACTAAACTCGGAGTGGCCAAAATAAAACTAAAATATTTTCTTATGTTCTATTTATAAAAATAATGTGATTACACACTTGCAGGTTTCAAAAAATAGAGTTCGTAAATACATCAAAATACTCTCTCGATCCCTCATGACCAGGGCTCGGAATCTCATGGAAATGCATGTTTTTATTGGGCATGTTAAAATCGAAATGGTTAAGTTATCTTTACGAATCATGAAATTTTCTTTGAAATGGCATTCAATCGTTAGTGTATATTTTGCAGAAAATGAATGACTTTGCATATTTTGCAAAAAATACCTATTTCTGCATATTTATTGCGAATAAGTATTTTACAATAAATGTGGTTTTTGAATATTTTTGCTTTTTCTCATTTACAACCATTTAAATTTAGGGCGAAATCTCTTGCCAAAAAAAATCCATATAATTTTTTCTTAAATATTCATCTGAATATCTTCTCGGATAGCCAAGCGGCCATGGAGGTACTCTCTTCTACCTCTGTTAGATCTCAACTAGTGGAAGACTGTAGGAGCGAGCTGGCCTATACATATTTCTGATCAATACGAAATTACCCTAATATGGTTCCTGGGACATAGGGACATTTACGGAAACGTGGCAGCGGACGAACTAGCAAGTTGCGGCTCCGCACTGAATGTGTCCCACGCGGTGGACATGGGCGCTTCGCTCAGGGAGATAAAAGCAACAATTACCGAAATGTATCACTCCAAGGCTAAGCAGATGTGGAACCGTACAGGATCGTACAGGATTACCCGGCAATTCTATGTGTGCTACGACCCACTTAGACGAAAGCTCTCTTAGGAATGAGCAAAGAAGCACTGGTCCTTTGGTGTACACTGCCGAAACAAAGTGTTGGCACATCAAACTTTTCACAATATATGCAACCATTTTTATTCTAATATTTTTCTGATGGCGACTTCGATAGCCGAAGGTGGGAGTGCTAAAACTGGTCGCGGACCGAGGAATGCTTGGTCTGGCCAAATGGTCAGATGTCTCATAACCAGGTACTCCAGAGTGACCTGGCACCCAGAGTGATACAACCTCGTTATGTTCACCATCATATTTTAGTCGAAACTTGCATTGCCGAACTAGTGTGGAAGTACTTAAATAGAGGGCTGGTCAATGCCTTAAGTGCATCTTGGTTGTCACTGCAGACACATAAACTCCTTCCCCTCCACCTATGTTGCACCACGTAGTCCATGGCTTTGAGTATTGCAATTACCTCAGCCTGGATGACCGAAGCATATTATCCCCAAACATAAAAGTGAAGCTTATCCCCATTAACTTCGAAAAAGACCCCAAATCATGACCCAGAGTCAGTTTTGGAGCCATCAGTGAAGGTTCTACGATGTTGAGTCTGGTCTCAGTAATGGAATTAAACCAGCATTCAGTTTCAAGGAACTCATAATCATAGAATCTCTTCAACAAAGGTAATGGTGGCGTACTATACTGTAGGATTGAAAAGAGACAAGTGCTTAAATCTCTGCCGCCAGCAATTTCCGCCGCGCCCACTCAGTTTTATACCAATATCCGGTTATTTTTAGTCTGCAGGTGGCCTTTAAGGCTTCCCCACCTATGAAAACACAAAGTGACGGTAACTGCAGCAGTGCGTCAAGAGCACTATACACCACTCAAAAGAATTAAAGTTAAATAAAGAGGCTATTTATCAAGCAACCATTTTGGTTCTTCACTATCGAAACCAGATAAATTTTCGTGCAAACCCACTTACAACTCATGGACCCCCAAATTTTTTTCACACCAACGTAGACCCCCGTAGACCCTCGTCGAGTCTCCCGTGGACCCCCGTCGACCCCCGTCGAGTCTCCCGTGGACTACCGTCGAGTCTCCCGTGGACTACCGTCGAGTCTCCCGTGGACCCCCGTCGCGTCTCCCGTGGACCCCCGTCGAGTCTCCCGTGGACCCCTAGTGGTCCACCTGGACCACTTTGGGAATCACTGATTTAGATGCTCTATGAACATTTCTGCATCAGAAAGAAAACTTTGAAAAAAATGTCGCTTACGTCTTTTTAGCGGTTAGGGCTCAATATAGATTTAAAGAACTAGAGTAATCGGCGTATCTCTATTCCCCTGTTTGAGAGCTCGTTCACAATATCATTGCCTGGTATGTGCCGATACCTATAACCAGTAAATAATGAATTCCTGTTTACCTGCGAGTTCGGCTTGGAAGACACTGCAATGGACTAGGAAGCGGAAATACTTTTGTATACCTAGTTGGTCCGACGACACGCCTCCGTCGATCTTGTCCAACATGAATCCATCAGAGTAAAACCGATTAGTCAGTGAGTCCCAGAACGTCCTGGGTCTTTTTTTCCCTGCTAGGGATTCATACTTTATACATTTTATCGAATTTAATGTGATTGCCATGCAGAAGGCCGTATTTTCCGGCCGGCGAAGTCTATTAAAAATGTAAGTGTGACTAAAGTGATTCGCTCTATAGCTGTATAATTTTGGCGCTTATTTGCGCATATTTTAGTTTAATAGTGATTGATTTCATAGCTTAAATGGACTACCTCTTCATAGAACAGTATACGCCTAATCACAACAGTAATATACCGACTAGGGACTATGATCCAATTACGCCCGATTAAAAATAATAGATTGGCGCACACACACATAGGGGAGGGACCTACAGTTTTACGCCGACTCCGAACGGCGATTGTATTTTTATGGGAAGTTGTCTTTCATGGCATAAATACACTCAGAGGTTTGCCATTGCCTGCCGAGGGACGACCACTATTAGAAAAAACTTTTTATTTTTCGTTTTTTTTTATGTTAGTCTGAAACTGGGCTCGATCCCAGGCCCTGCAGAATGGTAGTGCGCACTTCTAACCACTACACCACAGCGGCCGCCCGATCGCTTCTTTAGAAATATAACAGGCTATTGAGCTTTCCACCATAGATATTCTTTGTATTTTCTAGTAAATAGTACAGGTTCCGTTTTGCTTGGGTTTACACCTCGAGCGGAATCCTCGGCTCACTTTTTCTGAATTTATTACCTTTTATAGCCTTTAAACCTTTTCGCACATAGTGTGTAATTTTCAACTACTTTTTTATAATCAATCCTAATACTTTTCATTTTTTTCTTCTGCTCTTTTTCAGCCCAAAATGATATCCAATCACAATTACCCAGTCGAAGAACACATAGTTCATACACCAGATGATTACATACTCACAGTTTACCGAATACCTGATTCGCCAAAGCTGCGTAGGACAGCGAATTCGACTGCTATTGCGCGCACCTCCAAACCGGTCGTCTTTCTTCAGCATGGTATTCTTTGCGCCTCGGACGATTGGATACTCAACGGTCCAGATACATCGCTGGCATATATGTTCGCCGATTCGGGTTATGATGTGTGGCTGGGCAATGCGCGTGGCAATACCTATTCACGCCAACACAAACACAAGCATCCAGATTCATCAGATTTTTGGAATTTCAGTTGGCATGAAATCGGCATCTACGATTTGGCTTCAATGCTGGATTATGTGCTGGCTGAAACGAACGAAACTGCTGTGCATTTTGTTGCGCACTCACAAGGTACAACCACATTCTTCGTGCTCATGTCCACACTGCCTTGGTACAATGAGAAGGTGAAGACAGTGCATCTGCTGGCGCCTATCGCCTTTATGCGCTATCATTCGTTTATGCTCTCCAAATTGGGTGGACTCTTTTTGGGTTATCCAACCTTCTTGAGTTGGGTGCTAGGCGGTATGGAGCTGCTGCCAATTACCAGTGTACAGAAGCTTTTGTGTGAATACGTGTGCTCGGTGGGGTCTACGTTCCGATTTTTGTGTTCGGGGATTTTGGATTTCATCGGCGGCTGGGGGACACGGCATTTGAATCATGTGAGTAGAGAAATGAAAAAACTTAAATACTGTAAATACTGTAAAGCTGTTGATGTCTAACGATATAAACCCCGAGATTAAAGGTTTCAAATAAGCCGAAGCAACAAACTTATTATTTAGATGGTTTTGAAGTTTATTAAATTCATCTTGAATAGGTAAGCGTTGGATAGAGATATCTTCTCTACAGAAACTGCGTCTATTTTTGTGTGCTGTTTGTGAATTTTTTCCAGCTAAGCGGCTGAAACGCACTCTCCTAGAGACCTTTAATAAGGCTGCTTGCGTTCAATGAATATGTTAGCCATTAAGTTAGGTTGTATTACAAAAGAAAGTGCCTAACTGCCTTAGGACAGTATTGATTTCGAGATAAGGGCCAAAATCACGTTATCCCTGATCGAACGATTACTTGTTTCGAATCGAATGAAATAAAACAGGAGCTAATTATGCATACAAATTCGAAATTTAAATTCGCTTTTAATTATAGCAGAGTGACACAGGGTAGGGTGGCCCAGCGGCTTAAAGACATTGCCAGAGTAAAAATTTCTGTTAGTACAGCAAATTCACATGGACAAATACGGTATAAGGCCTCTCTAACTCGTATATTCTATTAGACGTTGATTGTTCAACTGCATCCGGAACCCAAACTCTTCCTTGGAATCCGGAAGTTTCGGATGTTACTCAAACCTAAGGTCTTTCGAATTAGAGGTATCGGTGTCATTCCGGTTGCTTCTTCATACTATAAGCTCTTGAATGATGAGTATCAACTCACAACGGAGTTCTCTTGTCGTTCTTTTATCTAGTATTTAGAGATGTGTGAGATACTGTCATGAGACCACTTACCGACTGTGGACTTCGGTGGTTCAAGTCCAGTTCAGTGCAGCACATTGACTACGCAGACGACGCGGCGCCTCGGCTTTATGATCTGCCTTATATAGGCAACACTGTACGAAGAGAACCTAAGGAGAAAGGTTTGAGAATGAGCTTTAGTAAGACCAATGTTCCAAGTGTGCCAGCGAAGTATTGTGGGATGGTGAGGAATTTTGCATACATTGACAACGAAGTTACCCCCAATGGCGGTGCTGACGAAGACACCGACCGCTGCGAAACAACAAGCTGAGCTCTCGATACTGTTGTTTGGCAGTTCCACTTGGAAAATCACTTCTGCAATAACCAGGAGCCTGCATGTTTCCTTAAACAGCTGTCTTACAATGGTACTCCGATTTTTAGTAAAACAATCTCAAAGGAGCAGTTTCTCTTAAAGGTTAACGTTTGACGATTGACGTTTGAATTCGAAGAATCCCCTAATCGGTAGTAGATGCCCTATGTCCCGCCTGGGCTTGTGTGTTCTATTCAAATGTAACTCCTTCTACTGCAGTTTCGAGCGCAATGGCAGTCCAATTGCTCGAAAATTAAGTAGCTGTCCGTGGAGGACTTGTTTCCTTCTTCTTAATTAGAGTATAACGAAGATGACGGCATGCCTTCCGACGTTTTTCACCTTCTTGACATATCTACGTAGTTTTATTACCATGTTGGCTTTTAAGCTTGTAGTGAACCGAAACTCTTTCAGAATTTTTGAGTTGACGACGCACTTAGACGATGTTTCTTTGGATATAAAAAAGGAAAAGGTAAAATAATGGTCGACTTCGGCTATGCACCATGCTTTTTCAAGTCGCCCGTTACTTCCTTAACGTGACGAGCTCCGGGTTCATGCTGGGATATTATTTTTCGGGAGTTTATTTTTCGTTTACGCTAAGCATCCGTCCCACCGGTCAGGTTCATACTAAACGGATGGAAGTAGAACATTTCCGTTTTTCTCTGCTTCGCGCGGGTAGCTCCGTCCCACCAAATATTATTATTACTAGCGTAAAAGAGTAGGAGTAGAACCTCCCCGCAGCCTTCAAAGAGTTGAAGTACAACATGCCTATCTCCTAATAGCTAGCATCAAGAGTATAACTTACCCTAGAATACTATCGATTAGTTTCGAATCGATGGCCCTTAGGTCACCGGTTGCAGGATGCCACTATTGTCTTCTGGCGAGGTATTTATGGGACTCAAACGGCTTTCCTAAGGCAATTGTTTGACCTTAAACTATATCGATAATTATTAGGAAATCGATAACGATGTCGGTATCGGGTGTAATATATCGGAGAAAATTTCAATAAACCTGTTAGATCATTTCTTTTAAATAAATTCTCATTTAAAATATCGACTATATAAAAAAATTTATAATAATTTTCAAGCAAAAAACAAAACCAACTTCAATTCTCATATAAAAATTTAAGATTATCGTTAATTTCTTCATGATCCGATGATCGGATGTAAACCAAATTAACATGGGACCTCTTGTGAGGTAACAACTTTCCTTTAAAAAAAAATAATAATTATAGAAATCGGTTAACGTGGTCCAAAGTTATGCGGTAAAATACATAAAAAAATATATTCCGACGAATTGATAACCTTTCTCCGTTTTGTGAAGTCGGTTAAAAATTGTGATGAATCCCACCTTCTTCACCAAATCCGTATTCCATACATGTCTAACATTTGATTTACAAACTTTTTTTCCTTCCTTCAGACACTGCTGCCACACGTCTGTGAGACTCATCCCGCCGGTGCCTCGACCACGCAAATCATTCACTACCTCCAGCTATACAATTCGGGTGATTTCCGCCAATACGATCATGGCATCGAATTGAATAAGAAGTATTATCAACAAGAAACACCACCATCATACAATGTCCATCAGATCTCTAGTTGTGTACATATGTATTATAGCAACAACGATTACATGTCCGCCGTCGAAGATGTAGAATATTTGGCGACACTATTACCTTGCGCGGAGCTCTATCGCATACCCTATGAAGACTGGAACCACTATGACTTTTTGTGGTCGATAAATGTTAAAGAAGTGATAAACGATAGAATTATCGATAAAATTGACAGGCATGAAATGGAAAATTTATGAGATTTACATAGTATATACATATGTATTTGTTTCCTCGGTTTCATGAAGCAAACACACGTAGTCAAATTATGTGGTATATTAATTTTAAGTGACGAATGTAAATATTTTTAATTTTTTTTTTTTATTTGCGTATAATTTTAGTATTATTTCACTATTTAAAGAAAGAAGAAAAACGAAAAGAACGAGAAAAATTTATATAAATTACATATATATATATATATATATAAAAAAATGTACATACATACCTTCGATATGCTGTGAGACCAAAAAAAGATAGCACAAAACTAAATTAGTAGAAGTGTGGCATTTTTATACGCAAATACTGAAAGGATTGTGAATTTTTTTGGTTAAGAAATTAGACAATACTTTAACGTTTAATCGATATGCCAAGGATAATGCTACATTAGACCGTACCAGAAAAAAAGTTCGCCGTACACCCCAGACTCTTAAGTCTTTTTTTTCCGAGCTTACGGGTTGGCTTTTTACGTCCTTCGATCAATGTTCTTGTCTCGAGAATACAACTTTTTATACCGAAATTCATAGATCTCAAATACCCCGTGCCCCGTTCCAATACTTACCGCCCAGGTCTCAGTTCTTATTACCCTGACACAAAGCTCACCAAACAACATTCAAGTTTTGAATTTGATTGTTGAAGTTGATTGTCGAAGGTTCGGTGCCACCGAAAAAATTTAAAAGGGCGATCCCTAGGTTTGGCAAAAAAATAAATAAAAAAATCGAAATTGCCTTTCAAAAATACTTTTAACTTCGGGGTGTACGACGAACTTTTTTTGTTTGCTTGTAAGGTGGCACGGCCTAATGTATGTACACATACATGTGAGAATTTTATGTACTTGATGTAAATATGTAATTAAATATGACAAAATTTAGCAATAAGTACCTATGCTGGCCACACAAAACGCTTTTTACGAGTAACTATGTAATTAATAAAAATGTTAAAAATTACGTATAAAAACATATCTTAATCCTTGTTTAATTTACCAACACGTCGTCTATACATATATGTAGTAATAAAATTGTAACAGGCAAATGTGTGTAAATTATAGACATTAAAGGAAAATTTATATAGGGGGTCTTTATTAGAGCAACAGAAGCCAAATCAACAATTTTTAGAATTTTTGTCTGTCTGTGAGTCCGTATGTTTTTACGCGCATCACTCGAAAACCAAAACATGGAATTGAATTTCGCCGTTTTCGCCGATGTATTGCTATAAGTTTAACTTAAAACATAAAACAAAAATTTATTTGAGAGTTGGCTGTAAAAAAAACTTATGCAGGCTTACAGCCGAAAATATTTTTGCGGACGGTTGCCACCTGTTTGAAAATTTGATTTCAATTTAATTGATAAGATACATTAAAAAGTTAAAATATGGATATCAAACTAAATAAGTTTAAGAAATTTTACTGCCGAAAATATTTTTGTCGCTCAATTAGCGACTGTGAATACTTTTTAATCGCTCATCCTTCTATTGCTGTTTTTTAGTCGTTGGAGTTTGCGTTTATAAAATTTACACAACAAAGTGGTACTATAATGGATAAAAAGTAAGACAATTGAACTGGAAGTGGTTAAAAATTTTGGAATTTACATATATATGTATGTGTCTGAATTACAGGTCAAAAATTGTAAGCAACAAAAGGCAACTTGCTCGGAATGGAATGGAATTTGCTCCGCTTCTATTGTGAAAGATATACAACAATTATTGTGCATATAACTCCGGCTATGCCATCTACAGTGTTTTTGCGCAGAACCAACATCAAAGTTTACAAAAAACTGCATAATTTAAAAATTAACTAGTGCTCGGAAATTTGAACTCTTTCTTTTAAAATAAAAAAGTTTAATTCTTTCACTACACGTGTACATATGTTAAAGTTTTTAAAATCGGGTTTGGTTCAATAGGCAGACACCTTTTTTATAAATATGTGTTATATTTTAGAAATAAAAGAGACTGATATGTACTTGGGTTTGATGCATTTCCGAATAAGGGATATTTGTTATTGTAGGCGGAAAATTTTAGACCATATAACCCGATAGTACAACCTAAATATAAACGAGTATTTAAAGAGGTGACATTTGTAAAAGTGTTAACAGCGCCCGCCGTTTAGCTTTACCCTCGGTAGTAGAAAAGTTTTGGCTTTCAGGTACATCTTCATCGTCGTCAGTCTCAACATCTTCCCTTATTTGGAAGTTATCGTCTGGCTGCTTTATTAAAATGTTGTGTAAGATCGCACACACCATTACCCAACTACAGGCAAATTTTACCGAAGAATCATCTTTAATCGGAGTTCTTAATTCTTTTAAACTGCCGAAGCGCTCTTTCAGCAAACCAAAACAATGCTCAATCCTTATTCGAAATTGACTAAAGATTCGGTTAAAAGAACTTCGCTGCTGAGCATTGGATTCCGTGGAGGTGACTCTGAAAGGGGTTATAACAGTGCTCGTTTGTTTATGAGCAATGTCAGCTGCCAACCATTCTGCTCCTGTCAACATATTTGAAGCTTCGGTGGTCAAAGTAGAGTTGTTGTAGATTCTGGCATCATGTGCACTGCCAGGATACCCCAGAACTACATGACGAATGCGTAGCTTATGGTCGCACACAGCTTGCACTTTCAAAGAGTACATATGCTTCCTTGAAAAATATGCTTCAGGGTCGTCAAGGGGGTTTTCTGCTAATTTTATTTCAGTCCCGTCCACATAACCAACACAGTGGGGTAGTTCGTGAAAAGTTTCAGATACTAAATTTTGACGCTCAGCAGCGTCCGGTCAGTACACAAATTTTGTTCTCAGCTTTAAAATAGCTCCCTTTGATCATGTTCTATGAAAATCTAATAAATTATATATGATAAAACAAATACATACATACTATATATGTATTTTATTTTGTGTTCAACCTGTATTGCTCCACCATCACTCACACCAAAAAAACTCGCAATTTTGCTAACCGTGGCTTCCTCACCACTCGAACCCAATCGGTATAAAACAATTAGGAGTTGCATTTCTAAGGGAAATTGCTTACAAGACCGCGGAAAGTTAAACACAACATCGCCCTTAATTAAGTCAATAATGGCTTTAAATGTTGACCGGCTGACACGCGCAATTCGGATGAATCTCTTTTCATCCAAGTTTGGCAATACGTCTTGTATAAAATGCTGGGACTTAGGGACTAGAGGTATACGCCGCCGGGCCACGCCGCCGCCGCCGCCGTTTTTTGTCATTTCTCACGCGCCGCCGCCGAGTTACGAAAATATCGGCGCGGCGGCGGCGGCGGCGGCGTTCGGCGCCTAGGGAATTTTGTACAAAATTTTCATGTTGTATGCACATTGAAATACATCGTTTGAAGGAACTAAATACTACTCGTATAAAAGCACTATTTTACGAAATGAAAATTACATTTTTAAAAGAAGTTTTTTTGGCATAATTTGGGCCACTGAACATTTAAAAAAAAATCGTAACTCAGAAAAATATATAGGTAACATGTTTTTCGATCGACAGCGTTTATTACAGTTAAATTAGGGTCGAATAGGGTAGAAAAGTTTTTTTCCTAAGTAGTGGTCAAACCCCAGGAAGGTTTTGCTCCCGCGCATCGCAATATTTTCTACACAGAGTTGAAGTCCCCCTTTTTGGTAAAAATTACTATTATTTTGCATTACATTCTGTTCTCCTTAGAAAAATTTGGCACTTAATATATTATTGGAAATTTAACTATTTATAAGCCATATAAACAGTGGGTCAAAAAGGCCCGTTGTGGTGGGAGTTGATGGGTTAAACTTTTGGAAAAAAGTAGGCCAACCTTATTTTCAATATATAACCCGCAAAAAATCGTAAGAACTCCGTAATTTAACATAACGGTTGAAAGCTTATTGCAAAACTTTATTGATAGCGACATAAATTACCCCAATAACTTAACCTTTAAATTTTTTTATTTCTTTAAATTGAAATAGTACATACGCATTTTTAGAGTACATAGAGATGTATGTATATTAGGGTGCCCATCGAAAATCGTTTTTTTGTACCTTAGTACTACATATTTTCAAATTGTGGAAATTATCGATGGTCAAAATTTAAAAAATTCATTGAAATTCAAGCAAAAATAGTCTCTCAAAAACTCATGAATCTAGAAAATCGTATTTTCTGACCTAAATCGACAGGCCGCGACCTCTAAATGGCCTTTAAAAAATCTATAAAAATAGGCAATAATATTTCTCATAAAAACGAATCAAATTAGGGGGTAGGGTCTTTAAATTTTCAAAAAAAATCATTTTCAATGGGAAACCTAATGTATGTATATACTATATAGACTTTCTTCTGTTCGCCCATCCATCAGCAGCAGTTACTCAACATTTGAATTCAATGAATGAATTAAATAGAATTATAGTCTGATGACATGATGAGATTAGAAGCCTCATGGCTCTTTGGACTCTACCTTATGGGCAGTAGCGCCGGCGTTACCAGACGCGCCGGCGTCGCCGCCGCCGCCGATTCTTTTTGAAGTTGAACACGCCGCCGCCGCAAAGCCTGTCGGCGTAAACCTCTATTAGGGACAGAATGATGGACAAAGGAAACACTATACATAAACTCCTCAAATGCGGCCATTGCCAGAGTAAACTCTTCCCAAACCTCGTCTTCTTTCTTTCGTTGATTTTCTGCAATGGAAGTGCAGGATCATGATTCAATATTATTATTATTATTTTCCTCTTCGCATCTGCTGCTGCGACAATATACCGGCGCGCTCACTTCAAACCCCAACGCAGTGACCTATAAAAAATAATAATTCTTGTGAGAACGGATACGTCATTTTGTTTTAACCGCATGCTTTTTTTTTGTCGTAAGATGTCCTAGCGGTTTCAAGTAACGAGAGATTTCCCCAGCCTTTGTTTGCTGCTTGTACTGTGCTGTTGCATTTAGTTTAATGGTGCCCATTTGCATGTCTACCGGATTGATGTGAGTAGTCTAATTTTCCTTTCGAGTTCGTTAAGTTTGCAGTTACCTTCAATAAATATGTCGTGGTCCAGGTATCCAATTGCTATACCATCTCGTTCAGAGATCTGCGACATTCAGTGATAGACTTGATTGTCCGAGAAAATGAAAACCTGTCTCTTCTCCTTAGATCTTTTTACTATGTGTTGAGTGACCTCCTAGATGGCCAGCGCCTCCGCCTCGTATACACTTCAGTGGTCCACTTTGGGTGGAAAAAACTCCTCCTCTGACCTTTACGTCTAGTTTGGAGCAATCAGCCTACATGTTTAGAGCGTGGAACAGTACTGTCGAGTTGATATGGTAATTTTGTAGTTTTTTTGTCAAGGTATCGGTATGGGTGCCATCGTCCCTAAGATTTTCGAGTGGTGAGACGTAACTTATACTTAACTCTCCGGTCCTTTTTACCCTTTGAAGTTGTTTAAGCGCTATTCATTTATTAAGGATAAGCCAACAGACTAAGGTTACGTAGAGCCAAACCGAGTAAATAATTTCCATCTAGATCCAGTGTACTATCCTTTTACAGGTTAAAAGTGCCATTGTGGCAGTTGACTAACTAGAATTACTTCAAGACACTTATTAGCAGGGAACGTATTTTATGGAAATTGCCTTTTTTTCTAATAAAGAGATAGAGTATATTCGATTAAGAATGTCCACGATTTAGCTTTCCCTGATTCCATATATACATATTTGATGTTGTCTTTTTTTGCCTTTTTTTAGATATTTGCCTTTTCTACCTTAAAAAAAAATTATTATAGCATTTGCAATTTTTTTTTTTTAAGATTTAAAAATATACACATGCCCATGCGGCCCCATGCGCAGGGACCTCTTGCCAAATTGGTGTTGGAAAAATTCAAAGCCGTTTTCTCAGCTAACGTAGGCTTGGAGACAATAGGGGGTGTGGATAAAATTGTAAAGGGCGAGGAAAACGTTATTCGTGATAATATGAACGTTTTAAACGTTCCATATTTAAATTGGGCTCCACTTGTATCAACTTACGTCGAGCTCACATTTAGTACATTCAAGGCTTTTCTTCGCGAAAATCGAATGAAAATGTTGCCAGAAAACTTCAAAATGCATCTTGTGGTTCAATGTTACTACAACTATACAGATTAAAGTTTTATGAGTTAGGAACTCGAAAGGATAAAATAATCAAAGATTCAAAGTACAAAGTTCATAGTTTTTCTCTTTTTACTTGTAATATAAACCTTTCTAAAATATATGTATTTTTTGATTGTTCTTCGTATTTTCTGTCTTTTTTAGTGCCTTATTTTGCTTTTTTTTTGCAATAGCTAGTGCCTTTTCCTGCCTTTTAGCTATTTTATTTTGCCCTTTTTTATAGGTTTTTAGGTCCTAAAAATCCGTTCCCTGCTTATTAGTATATTTAAACATTTAAAAATATACTTGACGAAATTAGAACCTCCTTGAAGACGATAAAAAAACCTGATGTTTCTTACAGAAAAGACAACGAAATAATCATTTTTAATGATTAAATTTCGCCAAAATTGTAATTTTTCCCCCATGGATTTTTTTTTTTGTTTTTGTGTGCACATGCAAATCAGCTGATCGTTTGACACTTTTCATGAACTCAGTGGAGAAAAAACTCCGGACTAAATCCTGTAACTTCTGACTAGGAACAGTTGTTCAGTTACTCTCTCAAAAGTGTTCCCACTTACAAGTTTTATGTCAATAGGAGCGACTTCCTGTAAGTTCTGACTAAATCCTGTAAACCGGACTGCTATTGGAACAGACTAAAAAACAAAAAGCGGTGTAAGCAAAGAACCTTATATTTGTAAAAATATGGAAGTAAACAACGAAATATTTGAATATGTATGGATTTTAATAATTAGTTAGTGATATTTCAGCCAAATCAGTGTTGTACCAATGACATGTAAACAAACCGTCTGACGTTTTTACAGGAAATAGTGATTTTTGCGTTCCCGTGCACTTCTGCATCTGTTCTCCTTTTACTCTCACTTGTAGTTTGACAGTTCCACAGGTTTTAGTCCAAAGTTCAAAGGAACAGACTAATAACTTCGAAAAAAATTCGATTCAGACATTTAGTCTGTTCCTTTGAACTTCGGACTGAAACCTGTGGAACTGTCAAACTACAATTTTACTCTCTCAACTGAGAGTAAAAGGAGAACAGATGCCGAAGTGCACGAGAACGCAAAAGGCACTATTTCATGTAAAAATGTCAGACGGTTTGTTTACATGTCATTGGTACTACACTTATTTGGCTGAAATATCACTAAATAATTATTAAAATCTATACATATTCAAATATTTCGCTGTTTACTTCCATTTTTTAACAAATATAAGGTTCTTTGCTTTCACCGCTTTCTGTTTTTGTTTGCACATGTAAATCAGCTGATCGTTTGACACGTTTCATGAACTTACAGGAAAAAAAAACTCCGGACTAAATCCTGTAACTTCTGACTAGGAACACTTGCTCAGTTACTCTCTCAAATGTGTTCCCACTTACAGGTTTTATGTCAATAGGAACGACTTCCTGTAAGTTCTGACTAAATCCTGTAAACCGGACTGCTATTGGAACAACTGCTATTCCAACAAAAATAGAAAACAAAATTTTATAAATTTTTTTATTTACAGGGGAAAAATATCCGTACCATTTTAATTGCCTCTTCCTTTCAGAAACCAGACCATAACACTTGCATTCTTTTTCATAACTCACTGCCATCTTTTAAGGTTCAACAAGTTTTTTTAATGGAGACGCAACTATACTAGTAAAGTCGTGAGAGACGGTAAAAAATCGTATTTGACTTTTTCGCCACTTATGTCCGGCGATCGCCGATATTACCGATAATTTCAAATAAATTCGGCATAAATTCCTTCTAGACATTGGTTCGTATGCATAAACCCTTTCTTTCTTCTTAAACTTTCATACCATTCACCAAAATTTATTTGAACAAATTGAGTGAAAGATCTTAAGTTTTAAGAAAAAGCATTTGCTTAACTTTTATGCATACGGATAATTATTCAAACAAATTCTAAAGCAAAATCAAAAATCAAAAATACAAACCAAATTAATTTGGTTTATTTGCAGGGAAAAAACAACTTTACCTTTACTCTTACTTACAGAATCCAGAAAATAATTATCGCATTCTTATGCACAAAATAGGCATCGAGTAAGAATCTTATTTGTACCAATTAGTATTTGCGCAAATATTTGTGTGGTGTATTTTGCGCATTACTCCTATGAGTATAACTCCATAACAAGCTTTTCAGGCGTTCAGCGCTTTTAAGGCTTTCAGCAATAGCTGGATTGTGTAGCTGAAAGCCTCTAAAGCTTGTTGTGGAGTTGTACTCTAACCCACCACCAGCTTCAAGATTCAAGTTTTGTTATTCGAGAAGCCACTGTGCTTGTAAAGTCGTGATAGACGGTAAAAAAAACCGTATTGGACTTTTTCGCTGGAAAAAATATTCACCCAAAATATTTAGATACAGTTTTTTGCATAATAATTAGACTAAATTTTAAAGACATTTAATTTACTTCATTCGATATGAAATTAATTTCATAAAACCATGAATAATGAAGCCATGCCTAAAACAATCAACAATTTTCCCCATGTACCAGTTTCATTCATAATTTTCGTTCGTTGCAGCTGGCAATGCTGTCGTGCGCTCATCGCTCTCCCAATTGGAAATCAAATCTCAACGAATACACACAACGAAATTTACGTTTGCTTTATGCAGTCTGCCATCTTTGATTTTCACAGTCTGCGGACGAACGTGTCGATTTTTTAAGTGTAGAAATGTTTGATAGGCACAGATTTTCAGCAATTTGAATAACTGAATTTTAAAAGTGTAGAGTATTTGCCGAAACATGCACTTATGAAAAATTGTATATCGTTTTTTGCAGTGCGATAGTTGTTTACATGAGTTCTTTTCTGCTGCCGTGGTAATCAATTTCCAATTGAATACAACCTGCTGGTAAAGGAAAGAAAATAAAAAGCTGGTTAAATGAGATGAATTGCGAATATATAAACTGAGATTTGATTGACCAAGTCCCTGAAATATAGCGAAATTTAAGGAAGTAACTTTGGTCCTTTGTTGGTTTCTTAGCAAAAATGGATATGAGTAAGTGCACCTACATACATATGTATGTACTTGTAGTTGGATGCTGGCAATTGTGTCGCACGCAGATGTAAGTGAAGCCATAAGGATTTCTTTAAATATGGAATTATAAAAAAAGGTTCACGTGCCCTTGTCGGCTTTGCATTTACATATTTGTTGTACCAATTTTTTCATCTTTCACCAGAGTTGCCAACATTACACGGCTACAACTTGTTTTGTTTACATCTTTGTTTGCGCTAAATATACGTTTTTCCAGTTGCAACAAAGGCAGCACCCGATTCGCCTCCCAACTCGTCAAGCCCCAGCACATCTACAGCTCAACCATCTGCTACTGCTACTGGCACTAAATCAGCGATGCTGGTGCATCTGACCACCGATGGTGTTCCCAAATTGCACTGTCCTATTTGCGACAAGGCGCTAGTATCCCTCAGTGGTTATGTAAAGCATGTAAAGAAACATGAGCCACCAGGTGGCTTCATCTGCCGTTATTGCGATGGACGTTTCTGCTCCGATGATGAATTGAAAAAGCATCGCGCTGAAGTACATACAACGATTATATGCCGTCTCTGTACTGAAGTGACATTTACCAACGAAAATGACTATCGCGAACATATACGCATTTTGCACGATGGCATCGACAGAGAAATGTTCAAGTGTGACAAATGTGGTGCAGTATATAAAACGCTGTATCCATTCAAACGCCACATGGAGACAGAATGTGGTACAATCAAACCGTACAAGTGTGAACAATGTTCGATGAGTTTTGTAACCAAATACAATCTCAAGCAACACAAGGTGTTACATACGGGTGAGCGTAAATATTGCTGTAGCTATTGTGGCAAGAACTTTTTACAAAAAGGACGACTTGTCGAACACGAGCGTTCGCACACTGGCGAAAAACCACATAAATGTGATGTAAGAAAGCAGTTTAAGTTGCGAAGCAAAGTTTTTAATAACCCCCTTTTTTCTAGGTCTGTGGCAAATGTTTTGCACATCGCGAGAGCATTGTTACGCATTCCTCGATACATACGGGCATTCGTTTAGTGGAGTGTAAATGTTGCCTTACACGTTTCTCATGTCATTCGAATTTAATCAAACATCGACGTACACGCCCCGACACATGCGGATTACCGGAATTCGATCCTCCTAAGCAACGTTTGCGGACACATTGCCTAAGAAGTAGGTGCATTAAAAGTTGCATAGTTTGGGCTACGTCTCGAATGCATTATTTGAGATTTAACCAAAAATGTGATTAATAATTCAAATCTCTTTGCAGTACCGCCAACTCTTAATCCTACCTCGGAAATAAAAGTAAGCAATTCTAACCGTGTAATCAAACCGGACCATAAGGCGCAATTGCGCAAACGGCCTAAAAAAGAGCTTAAAAAAGTTCAACGGACAAAATCAACAGCACGTAAAAGTACTGCTACAGGGCCCGGAGCTATAACAGAAGAAAGAGTTACAAATTTAATAGATGGTTTGGGCGGTGTTACAAAGTTAGAAAAGGAATCGAGCAAATATGCTTCGGACTCTGACGAAGATTATCCAGGCTTCGATCCAGCCGATAGTGACAGCGAGTATGAGTATAAAGCTGATGTAAAGTCATCACTTACGAAAGAGGCGAGCATAAAAGAAGAGAATGGCATACAAATAGTCAACGAAATAGACGACGAGCACTCATTTGAAGACGACGAACTTGAATTCATTGATTCTCGACGATTTGTTGATGGCGAACTCGGCATAAAATCAGAGAACGACGATAAGGTTAAACTACTCGATTGTTTATTGAATGACGATGTTGTAAAGAATGGTTCAACGCGTAGAATAACGAAAACGGAGCCAGCTAGTCTACAAGAGACTGAACTGGTTTTTGTCAAAAATGAGAACGATGTCAATTATGCAGAGGAGGAGGATATTTTAAATATTGATCATGTGAGTTTTGTAAAAAAAAATTATTGTACATTTGAAATAATATTTTAAATGTAATACATACATATGTATGTATAATTTACAGCCTGACAATTCAATGATACCGCCATGTAAAATCACGCTCATAGACGTTTGTCAACGCTATCCAGCTCTTAAAGGCGATTCAAGCGTGATAGTTGCACGAAATGCCGCATCCTTCCCCCGTCCGAAGAAACGATCTTCTGCTAAAGGCCGGAATATGCGTTTAGACGTCGACGATCGGGTGAAGGTACCAAAAGCGAAAATACGCCAGTCCATTGAAAATAATAAACCAACGAATTCCGAAACCGATGAAAATGCAGAACACGCGTTCACTGGTGGTGTTGGTGAGGAAAAAGGAGAGATGCCCTTTTTTGGTGATGATGGCCAGGAAAATCTACAAAATGGTGAGATTGGCGAAGAAAACTTAGAAAACGTTTATTTTAGTGATGAAGGTGATGCAAAAGAAGAAATTATGTCTCTTGGAGTTGATGATGCATATGTTGGTAATAGTAGTGTAAATGATGAAGAAGATATGCTGCAAGAAATCAATTCCCAATTGAGCCTCCATGAACACAAAGAGCAAGATATAAAGAAGCAAAAGCGTGGACGCAAACGACGCAAATTATCAAAAAATACTACTGTATCGAATTCTGCCGATGAAAATGGAGAAACCCAGGGCAAAATACGTAAATCAGGGCGCATGGCTAAATTGTCTCAGAAAGAATTAAAAGCGCGCTTAAAACAGACAAAGCGTGCAGAAAAGCCTTGGCAATGCCCTTACTGCATAAAAGTATATCACATACGCAAACCATTTGAAAATCATTTACGCGTCGATCATAAACGGCCGGAAGAAGAACTTAAGGAAATGTTTAAATCTGAAGAAGCAGTAATAGATGACGGAGAAGTTTTTAAGTGCCATATATGCCACAAAATATATTTGATGGAAAAGCGTTTGACTAACCATATAGAAATGCATGGTATAATTATATATATATATCTATATTTTCATTTTAGGATCATTAATTGATTTTACTGATTTTTGATAGGTCCTGATGGCAGCTTGACCTTTAAATGCCCCTGTTATTGTTCGCTATATTTCGCTACAAAAGAGGATGCAACAGCACATGCGCGCAAAGAGCATCGCGATTTGATTTATTGTAATATTTGCGAAAAATATATGACTGGACATGATTCGCTTAAAAATCACATGCGAAAACATGAGCAGGAGAAGGATAGCAAGTCTTTATCGAAACGAAATTTCGTGTGTGATAAATGTGGAAAGAAATTTTCTGGGCGCACGTCCCTAACTGATCACGTACGCTCTGATTGTGGACGCAAACCACTTTATGAGTGCAATATATGTGGCAAGAATTTAACAACCGCGGGTATATTAAAAACTCACCTGCTGCTGCATAAAGATGACACCCCCTATCAGTGCGATAAATGCGGCAAGACATTCAAAGTAAAAGCTCAATACAAGACGCATTTAAAAACGCGGCACACCGATTATAAGCCTTTCACGTGTCATGTGAGTACTTTGGATGTGAAATTCATCATTTATTTTTTAATGAATATCTCACTTTCTATCATTTAGTTATGCCCCAGAGCATATCCCTACCGCGAGTCGCTGCTCACTCATATGACCGTGCACACGGGCATCAAACGTTTCCTCTGCAATGGGTGCGGCAAGCGCTTCACTTGCGTCTCTAATTTGCAAGCACATCGAAAGGTGCATTCAGAAACGTGTGGTCAACTTCCATTAAACGCGAAGGCAACACAGTATATGGGCGTACAAAAGGGAAATCTATTATTGGGCGCAAAACCGGAAGCCGGTGTTGATTATAAGGAAACCAACACGCTGCTAGCAAAAGAAGTAATTGATCGCGATCGGCCAATTACACAGGAAATTAATTATCCCTCAGAACCATCAGCGCCTTTGGCAACTGTGCCACTGAACTACACTCAGTCTACAACACATTTGTTGCTGCCGCAAGTTGTATCACACTACACATGAGATGTCATCAACGGCAACAGCATGTCCTTGATAGAGTAAAATAGTGTATTAAATTAACTAAAAACAAAATGTCTACTATCGATTACTCAGTTTCTTTTAAAGAGCAGTTCATTTATTTGCATTAAGCATAAAATAAGACTTATCGATATATTTCTAAAAATTTAATAAGTCATGATTTCAGTTATAAACACCATTTAAAATCTAAATTTAAAAAAAGTGTATGTAGAAATACTCTTTTATATACAAATAAAGCATTGAAAGTAGTTTTAAATACAACTTTGAATGAATATATTGCATCACCGTGGGAAATTTGTTGCTGTTAACATTAGCAAACTACAAGGCCACTGCGATCTCGTGATGATTGAAGCTAGGCCAAGTAGCATTACCTTAGTACAACTTAAAATAACATACGGTTTAGGAGCAAACGAAATAAATGTGCGTAAATTTTTGTGAAATAATTGTATTTTAATAAATTGCTCGTTAAAATTTTTTTTTAATGCAATCAGGCAGTTTATGCAAGTTAACTCTTAGTAAATTCCAACCGCGTTCAATTTGAATTTAAAGTGACTTTGGTTAAAATTCACTAGGAAGAGCAGAACCTGCCTGAATATGATTAATTTCATTTCTTAAGCCTAACCTTACAAATTCCTTAGGTAATAAAATGTGTTTTTTTTTTTCTTTTAATTTAAACGCTATCAATTCAATCGAAAATATGGTTTTTGAAATTTCCCAATAGGCATACGACCACGTTGCCTCAAGCGCCTCACAGCTTCTCGCAAGTATTTAGGTTGCAACGCGCCCGTCTCTCCAGCAGCTTCCATTACATCGAGTGCTACACAACACCAAAATATGTATGTACATATGTATTTGAATCAAAACTTTCCTTATAATACATACCTTCTTCGACAATTTCACCTACAAACACTTTGGCTATACCCGACATAGCAATCACAACATTTTGTGATACCGAGCAACCGGTTATGGTTTGCATTAGCCGCTTCACGGCGGCTTTGGGAAAGGCCGAACGTCTATACATTTCGTAGCGGTCGAGTTGCTCTTCTGTGAAGTTCGAAACCAGTACTCTGGAATATTATCCTTTAGGTTAGTTTTTCAATACATATTCTAAATACTTCATACATACTGCATCTTCTCGCGCTCCTCCTCTTCCATTTCTTTTTTAGTCTTTTGTTTTTTGGATGGCAAATCGTCGCTCAAGTCCACACCCTCCATTTTCGAATCCTTGATGTCCAAGCCGAGCTCCTCACGCATGCGTGCCTTGCTAGCACCTTCATCGCCAGAATGATCACTGTTTGTATTAGCATCACCAACGCCTTCACCAGGACGATCACTTGCTTCATTAGCGTTCCTTGCCTTGTCGAATAGCTTTAAATCTACTTCATCATGCTCTGAAGGATTTTCTGAACTTGATGTTGTTGAAAGCAAAATTTCATCCATGGTTTCTAATTATTTTCTAATAAATAATTTAATTGGTTTATAAATAGCTTATCCAAGTTTATTGTTTTCTGTTTTGTTTAAGATCAGCTGTTTTCTATTTTTCTTCTGACCTCTTTCTCGCATACAGAGTTGCACATTTTAAACTTTTAGCCAGTTTTTCAGTGCTGGTTTAAACTCAAGGGTCATTCCTTACCTTTTTGGACTAAAATCTGAAAAGTGTCAAAATGGCAGAGCGTAAGCAAAATGCGCTCACTAAAAGAGAATAACAGGAAAAGTAGGAAAAGTAGAGTAACAGTAAAGGATCGCAAAAAACCAAATTTTTAGTCCAAAGAATGACAACAACAAAGCTAACGTCAAATAAGAATGGAAATGTATGTACAAAACACATTCACACAAGCACAAGCACAATAAACACTTACTATATCAATTATTTTTTTGCCTGCTTCCAATTTCAATTCACTTTTTTTACTTTTTAGATTATTCTCACTTTTTGCGTATTCTTTAATTTCCATTAATTTAAATTCAGTTGAGTTTGACACTTTTCAGGATTTTACCAGAAAAAATTCTTCTGATTAAATCTGGCTACTGACTACACTGAGTGTTACCCTCTCATTTTTGCTGTCATTTCCAAATTAAGGAACGCTTTTTGGACTAAATCTGCCTACTTCGGACTTTTTCTGACTATTTCTGGGAGATAAGGAACGCTCCTTCAGTTTATTATTTATTTATTGTTTTATTAGTGGTATTCATCTAAACCGATAACTTTATCAAGCAGATAATAGCTGCGTTTTCGTATTCTCCAGCAAAAATATCCAGTAACTTGCCAGTAACCAAATTTCGGAGAGTAAGTGAATATTTACCCCCAATGAGTGAAATAGGCAAGAAAGTACAAAAACGCAAAACCAGCAAAAAGCTGCTAGTTTTATGAACAGCTGATTAATTTGTTATTTTCCGATGCAATTTTCTTAGAAAACTAGTATTTTCCATCTTATTATATATTTAAATGGGTTTATTTTTTCAATTGCAACTCTAAAAGCATCACAAACAATTATTTTGTTATTGTGAATTACATTAAGCATCATGACATCAGCTGTTTTTCTTACTAGCAAATAGTTGCTAGTAAAAATTAATCCAGTAAAAATCCAGTAAAACTTGCAAGTTCACCTGTCATCTTTGCTCTCTCAATTTCCCCTCTTGCTAGTTTCTTGCAAGAATGATAGAATACAAGATTGCGCCGATCAGAGAGGATTTTTGAGAATAAATTTTCTGTGACGTCACACTGGTGCAATTGCGAGAGAGAAATGCCAAAACGTAAGCAAGAACGGAAGAAGAAGAAAAAATGTTGCAAGGAAAACGTAAACAAGTTGCACAAGTGTGACGTCATGCAAACAACGATTCTGTCAAATTCGTTAAGAGAGGAATAGCGGTCCGAGATCGGCGCAACCTTTGTATTCTCTCAATCGTGAGTTTCTTGCAAGTTTTTGCGTACGAAAACGATATCCAGTAAAAAAAACCAGTAAAATTAGTACTGGATTTACTGGATAGTGCGTACGCGAACAGGACTAATCTTATAAGTTTACGCACTTCGTTACATGAACGACCCACACCCTCTTTTGGTTTATACTTGCGACAATAGTCGTGTTTTCTTTGGCTATCGAGCTCAGTATCACTAACTTCATACTACCAGCACGAGGCTAAAGAAATTATAGAAACTAACTCACTAAATGGGAAAAAATTATATTTACGAGATTATATCTATTTAAATAAATATACATATAACATAAAGGCGATTAATTTGGGGGAAACTTTCCATTATGGCCGTTTGTTAAAGGTGCGGTGGGTGAAGGGGGAGTGGGCGTGGCACCTCCAGCCGACCTTTTTGAAGAGGGCATGAACCGCCATTGACAAAAATGCAACCCCCGACTACCTAGGCCCCCTATGGTTCCCTACGGACCCCTTAGAAAAATGGCCAAAAAATCGCAATTTTTACTTGCGTCCACAGTATTTTTGCGTAGAATTCCTTTCTGCGTAGGCGGCCTTCGGCCGCGCTTAGGGATTATAACCCTTACTACGTAGAATTCTCCTTTCTGTGTGACCTAACTGGGGCTAACGCCCCAGTGATGTAACCTTGGGAAAGGATGAGGTAACTAGAATTCCCTTTCTGTGTGGTAAACCTGGGGCTGCCGCCCCAGTGATTTCTATTTTGGTTACTGGGTGTTTTATAAAAATGTCTTGTATATAAAAATGTGTATATAACAAGTAAGAAAGTCTAAGTTCGGGCGGGGCCGAACATTAAATACCCGGCGCAAGTATTACATATATGGCTTTTCAACTTTCCGAAAGCTACCGCTACATGGTAAGCCGGGGTGTATCAATTTTGAATAAATTAGCGTCCTTAAATTTCGAAATATTGACGTTTCAAGCATTTCTAAAATTTACCGTTATATGAAAAGCCGTAATTTTAGTCCAATTTCAATAATTTTGAACGTTTTGCTTTTATGTGGCAAGCACAGTAACCATACCGAGTTTGGTACAAATTGGTGGAACGGTTACCGAGATACATATATGTGATCATAAGTGGGCGGTGCCACGCCCATTTTCCAAAATGTTATGATAAGCGTATTTTCTGGTAAAGAATTGTTGCAAGCATCAATTTTGAATAAATTAGCTTTAATATTTACTCATTTATCGAAGATTTCGTATATCTCCAAATTACCGTTATATGGGATGTGGGCGTGGTTATTGTCCGATTTTTAAAATTTTCGGCCATTTGGTATCCTGTACCAAGGCCAATAACTGTGCCAAGTTTGGAAGAAATCGGTGCAGCGGTTGCCAAGATATACACATGTAACCATAAGTGGGCGTGGCTACTCCCATTTTTCAAAAATTTATAATATTCTTATTTTTCGTCTAAAAGTTATTGCAAATATCAATTTTGAGTGAATAATCTTCAGTAGTTACTAAAATATCGCAGTTTTCGTATTTCTGAAAATTACCGTTATATGGGAGGTAGGCGTGGTTATTGTCCGATTTTGCCCATTTTCAATACCTTCCGTCCTACGCCCGAAAGAAGTACACGTACCAAGTTTCGTTAAGATATCTTAATTTTTACTCGAGTTATCGTGTGCACAGACGGAAGGACAGACGGACGGACGGACGGACGGACAGACAGTCACCGCTTAATCGATTTCTCTTTTCATCCTGATCATTTATGTATACATTTGTCTATATCTATCTCGATTCTTTTGCCTGTTACAAACAACCGTTATGTGAACAAAGTTATAATACCCTTGTGCACAAGTGCGCTCGGGTATAAAAATGTATTGTGCAAATCAATATTTAACCTTTTTTCAAGCGAATAAGCGCAAATGAAAATTGTGATTTTTGGCAATTTTTCTTAGGGGTCCCTAGGGAACCATAGGAGACCTAGGTGGTCGGGGTTGCATTTTTGTCAATGGCGGTTCCTTCCCTCTCCAAAAAGGTGGGTTAGAGGTGCCACGCATACTTACCTTTCGCCCACCGCCCCTTTAACGAACGGCCGTAAAGGAAAGCCAACCCTTAATTTGAACCAAGTTAGAAGAAACAATGGCAGAATGTCTGTTTGTGTATGAGTTCATTTGTCACGGCTACCAAACTTTGCGGCCAAATTATCAGTGAAACAAAACAAACAGAACGGATAATAATTGAACCAGATCTCTATCAAGCTGAAATTAGTCAAGAACGTAAACCTACCGGTACGTAAACCCGAGTCAGCTGACACGATCTGTCTTACCAGAGCGCCCTGTAAATGAAAACTCAACACCGCAGAATTTTTCTATAGTTGTAGCCCGTAGCGCAGAAATCTGCGGAATTTAGATTTTTCCGTGTCAGCTGATTTCTTTCTTCTATAGATAGTTGCCACTTCGTCAGTTTCGCAAATGGTAAAAAATGTATAATTTCCTATTCAAAATACGTTTAAAATATTTGAAATTTACTATTGAATAAAGTTTTTTGTTGAAAACTAAGTAGTTTATATTTAGCTACGGGTTATTATAGCACGAAAAATTGTAGTTGAAAAGGTAAGTTTATGAAAAGGCATTGATGAGTGCCAACACTGTAGTAAGCAACACCGAGCGCGTATTCGACAAAATTCTGCGTATACAGACTGCGTTTAAGTATACGTTCTGCGCATCGGCGTAGCCAGAATGAAATTTAGGGGGGGCCCGATCCTATTAAGCTGGGTACTATTTTATATATATATAAAGAAATTTGAAAGTTAGGGGGGGAGGCTCGAGCACCCCCCCAGCCCCTACCTGGCTACGCCCATGGTTCTGCGTTCTTGACTAATTTCAGCTTCAGGATCATATCATTGTTGTTGAATTTGCGTGCAAAATTTTAATGCGGATCCCGATTATTGCTCAAGAAAACATAGTGTGGCGAATACTGCGGCAATACAAAGCGAACAAAGCGAACAACGAGAAATAGGTAGAATGTTCGAGGAATGACGTAGAATGTTCCACAAAGAGAAACGTCAAGTTGGATGAACATTGCAAACAGCGAGAGAAATAGAATGAGCGATGAGCTTCAGAACGTTCGAGAGTTGCCAGGAGTGCGAGCGCAGTATATAAGAGCCACGACACAGCGGAGTTGGGGAGTTACAAGTCAGCAAGCTACACGTAAAGCGAGCAGAGGAGTGAGTTGCGAATAAGCAAGCTATAAGTTTAATTGTGTTAACAAGTTTAGTAAAGCGTTGTTATTGCTTTAACAAGTATTGCAAAGTGTTTTTACTGTATTAGCGAGTATTGTAAATTGTTTGTTGTACAATAACGTGGATTGTACAAGAATTTGGTCATCGTTAGCATTTATTTAACAATCCAGCGATATGAGCCGTAAGTATTGGGGAATCCCCCAAGAATGATAGAATACAAGATTGCGCCGTCCTGGCCGTTGACATTTGTGTACCACAAGTAAACAAAGAATAGAGCGAAAAGAAGAACGAGTTGAAACTGCCAAAGCAGTTCACTTTACAGCGAAAAACGTGTTTGAATTTTGCTAAATGTGAAAATATTGCATTTTTCACCTAATCTATTAAAGAATAGTGAACATTTTAGTGCACTCCATTGCTTTGCAATTAAGGCTGCTGCAGAAAACTGCAGCAGCATCTCTGCGGGATTGATTAGTTAACTTGCTAATGGAAGCTGCGTGGATCAGAAACAAAATCCTTGTGAGGAAATGCTGTTAATATAATAATAGAGAAACATTTCGGGAACGGCTTTGCCGTGCCCTATGTACACAAAATGCAGCGATTCGTCTCAGCGCTACACTTGCATCTACGCTTCTTGCATCTTGACGGCTGTCGCAATATAACACACAGCACTTCATTGAATTAGTTTTTAAGCAGTCTTCAACTAAAAAATCACTCGCAAATTGCAAATTAACACAATTTAAACTGATTTTTCACTTATAATTAAATTTCTCTTTAGCTGATTTGTAAACAAAGGTTTATTTACAAGTTACCACAACTGTCAAAATCGGCAAAACCAAAGTAGCGGTACCACTGACGGCGCCACCTTTGTTCGCTGCACCGTGGGAATCCCCACGATTGAGAGAAATATTAGCTCTGATCCAATATTTTTCGTGAAAAATCCTGTAAAACTGTCAAACAGCTAAATTACTCTCTGAAGTGAGAGTAAAAAGTGAGTAACAACAAAAAGTACGGGAACAAAAAATCCATTTTTCCTGTAAAAACGTCAACCAGTGATTGCTTGACACTTTTCATGATTTTACCAGAAGAAAAAGTTCGGGTAAAATCTTGCAACTTCATTCTCTACACTACTCTCCAAAAGCCGCTCTCATTTACAGGATTTTGGAGTACGGGTACATTTTTCCTGCAACTTCCTGCAAGTTCGTGTAAAATCCTGTAAGTTCATGGAGTACTGGATCAGAGCTATTCTAGAGAAGTATTCTATCATTCTTGGGAAACCCCAAATTTGGGTTTCAACGCTAATCGTAACACCCGAAGTACATGATTCAAGTACTTGAAAGCAATTCTTGCTCATTCTATTTTGTGTTTTCTATTTGCTTTTACACGTTTCAATTCTGTTGAATTCGAGTTTTTGGTTCTTTAAATAGGAAACAAAGAAAATGCCAAAAGCACAGCAAGAAAGTTGAAACGACTTGACGGTACAGACGCATGTGTACTCGTCCCTTTTCTTCTCAGGCCCCCTCTTCCACTTGCTAGCAGAATTGAATTCAATACTTGAACTGTGTAAAAGCAGCCTTAGCAAATTTTAAAATTTTGAAATTCCATCCCTGTTATGAAGAGACAACACTGACAGATGTCAAATACTTTTTTGCACGCCTTCTTTCTCTCTGCGTATTCTTGTGCTCTGACAACTGCCTCGTGTTTTTGTCTCCCCTTTTTCGGCAAGAGTCATCAAGCACAGAAGATTTTTTAGCATTTTTCGCAAAGTTAATTTAAAAACCAGAAATTCTCAAGTTATATTAGGACGCTAGTGTACAAAAAAATGTCGGTCGAAGTAACCAAAGTGGAGACAAACGTAAATGCAGAAGAGGGTGTTGAAAATGCCGCACCAGTCGATGCTGCAGAAGCTTCCGCAAATGGCGAAGAGGTCAAAAAACAAAAGAAGCCCAAGCCAAATAATAAGAAACTGAGACAAGGTAAGATATTCCTTTTTTCAAAGTGCATTGACATCTACTAAGTAGATCACTTAACCTTAATGTAATTAATGCTCTCGTAACCCCCAGCGGAGGCCGCTGCCAAAAAGGCAATTGAAGGTGTTGATAGTGGGAGTGCCGAAATAGAAAATGCTGTTAGTAACGGTGAGCCGAACAGTGCGGCCGAGCCACTAACTAACTTATCGGATAGCGACAAAAAAGCAGCTGCCAAGAAAAAGAATAAAAACAAAAATAAAGGTGGTAGTAAGAAAGGCCAAACGGATCCACCCAGCATACCTATTGCGGAGCTCTTCCCTGATGGACAATTCCCAGAGGGTGAGATATTACAACACCCCATACCAAAAGATCTTCCAGATGATCGTACTGCCAAAGATCGTTTTACGTCGGAAGAAAAACGCGCTTTAGATCGCATGCATACAGATATCTACCAGGAGTTGCGTCAGGCTGCAGAAGCACACAGACAAACTAGACAGTATATGCAAGGTTACATTAAACCGGGCATGACAATGATACAGATTTGTGAAGAATTAGAAAATACAGCACGACGTTTGATTGGAGAAAATGGTCTGGAGGCCGGTCTGGCCTTTCCGACAGGTTGTTCCTTGAATCACTGTGCTGCACATTATACACCAAATGCTGGTGATACGACTGTTTTGCAGTATGATGATGTATGCAAAATTGACTTTGGCACACACATCAAGGGGCGCATCATTGATTGTGCTTTTACATTGACCTTTAACAATAAGTACGACAAACTTTTGCAAGCGGTTAAAGAAGCCACTAACACAGGTATTAAGGAAGCTGGTATTGACGTGCGTCTATGCGATATCGGCGCCGCCATACAAGAAGTTATGGAATCATATGAACTGGAATTGGATGGCAAAACGTACCCAATAAAGTCGATACGTAATCTGAATGGTCATTCCATCAGTCCATATCGTGAGTTCCAGGCAATTGTTTTGTGCTTTCCTTTGACACCAAAACAAAAAACAACTAATATATTTTTATTTTATACAGGTATTCACTCTGGCAAAACTGTTCCAATTGTGAAGGGTGGCGAGTCAACGCGTATGGAAGAAAATGAGTTTTATGCCATTGAGACTTTTGGTTCTACTGGACGTGGTCTCGTGCATGATGATATGGATTGCTCGCATTACATGAAAAATTTCGATGCACCGTTTGTGCCTTTGCGCTTGCAATCATCTAAACAACTACTTGGCACCATTAACAAACATTTCGGCACTTTGGCATTTTGTAAACGTTGGTTGGATCGCGCCGGCGCTACCAAATATCAGATGGCGCTGAAAGATCTTTGCGACAAAGGTGTGGTGGAAGCGTACCCACCGCTATGCGATATCAAAGGTTGCTACACAGCCCAATATGAGCATACAATTATGCTGCGTCCTACTTGTAAAGAGATTGTTTCGCGTGGCGAAGATTATTAGTACACGCAAAATAAAGAATGCAGAAGAACTATTGTCGCGGTATTGCAAGAGCGCAAAAGAACTCTAGTTTAAAAGGGTTACGGAGGCAAATTGCAGACGTGCTTTTTAAATCGCAACATAATCAATAACTTTATTTGTTTTCGTAATTTAATTTGATCTAATTGCTCACGGAAACTTATTTTCTTAAAAACTTACCAAATTGTTTAAACAAAATTTCCTTAAATATAGTGTGTAACACATGCAATGCTAAGTCTTGAGCGGCGTTTAAATTTATAAGGTACATACAAACATACGGAACAAATTTCTTACATTAATAAAAATTGTTAAATTTTGGGGAAAAAATCAATTGTGGTATATGTCGATATATTAATCTCACACAAATATTGGTAGTTTCGATTTAACAAATGTTTATATCTGCTTCTCAGAACTCAGTTTTATAATAATATTTACTGCATTGAATTTAATGTATAAGTAAAATAAAAGCATGTTTATCAAAAATCCAAATGAAAAATTATATTAAAAATTGAAGCGTTCATTTATCTTAATGTGCATACATATGTATTTATGTAGATCACCTTGGGTTCGAATTGCGCCATTCTCGATCAAATTATTTATTACTCTTCGAATCGAATTGAATAAAATGACAAATGTTTTCTCCCAAATACAATTTAAATTGACGAAGCGCACTCGCTAACGAATACGGCGATCTAATTTCAGTTCAAGTTGCGTTCGATATCGAATGTCAATTCGGACTTTCATTATGTACGACGTTCATTTCCAGTTGACCAAAGTATCCTTCTATTGTCTTGACGGACGCAAAATTACCATTTGTGGGAAGATTACTGATCCTTTGAGAGCATGCGCACACCACCGCCCTAGGTTTATTGAACTACGCTGTGTCAATGAGGATGCCAAGAACCACAATTACACAGTGGAGACAATTACAAACTTCGAGGAACGCAGCTCCCCGTACAGCTATATGTTGGCAACTCTTGGCTGGCCATTACCGTTGCGACGACACAAGAAGGCAACTTTTCGTTTGGAAGGGCGACGCTAAGGCTTCTGCTGGCACTCTATTTTCGAAGGATTAGCATGTTAAGAGGTGATTGGCGATTCTCCACATGCCGGACACTCATTGGGGATATTGGGGTCGAGTCTGGACAGGTAGCTGTTAAGGCGGCTACAGTTTCCAAACCGTAACTGGGCTAGGGTAACGTGGGTCTCTCTTGGCAGTTAAAACTCCGTGTCTGGCACAGGTGGTGATTGCGCTCCTCCAGTCAGTTCTGTAAGTGTTTGGTGAATACCATGGAATGGAAGGACGCTAAGTCCTTCTGGCCACGGGCAGATCAGAGGCGATTTAAGCAGTTCAAAAAGCGAAACAAGCCGCATCTCTAAAAAATGATCGGAATATTAACTAACCATCATTGTTGATTGTAATGCAAGCGGTAAGGCGCAACATCAATTTAAGCTCTTCCTGTAACAGCTTTGGGTCTCACTTATTTTCCGCTCCTGATTAAGTTTCGGGAATTTAAACCAATCAATATTTTTCTACCCCGAGAAATTGCAAGGAATGCAAAGCTTGATGAACCCGAAACCATCCTACAGCAATAAAAAAAGACTTGGATACCATCCAAAAACGTTAAATTACCCAGTTTGGACTGTAATTTTATGGTTCTAACGGCCGTCCTCTCGAACGCCTGTAAAAATTTAACTTCTCGTTAAACAAATGGAATATTTTGGTCGACTGCCTGCTATATGCCTGCCGGGTAGAGACCGCAGCTGGAAAAAGTTATCTAATCTAGAAGATGGGACGAATTCAGAGCCCACGAAGTGATAGCAAGCGAAGACACTTGAGGCATTGCTACTCCCGCACTTCACATACCACCTGATTCCAGCGAAACATCAGCATGGTCTCCGTAAAGTGCACATCACTACAACAGCGCGTAACGCTATAAGCACTCAAACAACACCCCAGCCAGCAAAGAAACATAGACTTTGCCGACAGTGCAGTTTAGTTCAAATTTCCGTATCCGAAAACGAATAGAAAAACTCCTACAGTTATCATCAATTTTCGTATCCGGAAAACGTTCGAAATGTTCGAAAAAGATGATGTCATTTGAAAGCAATAATTTTATTTTATTTTCTCAAGCTAAACATTTGAAAGCATGCATGCGTAATCGGCAGTGGCTGAGCGTGCAGAGTAGTGTGCCCTATCTGTTAGCGTCCAGAAGGTGCCGGGTTCGAATTCCGTCAGGCGCTTCCTAATTCCATTTTATTTCTTTTGAACCATGAAAAAGTACCTGTGAAGTGTAGAAGGAAAGCATATTGAACGAAAATTTCAATCAGACAAGTTTCAGAAAAAACAGCCGAAATCGTATCCGTTTCACATTCTGCATTCTGCTGCACACGTATGTTGGAAAACGGATCGTCAAAGTTTCCGAAAACGGAATCAGTAAACGGCCAAAAATCCGCACTACATCCACTTTTGTGTCCTTTTTCGGATCGGTTTTCGGATTTTTTGTTCACCGGGTCGTTAACCGTAACCACCTCTGTCCTAGTATCGTTGAAACTTTGAAGGTGTTTAACACCATTTGTCATTCCACGCTACTAGAAGACATCGAGGCTTCCTCTCCCACAGGGACTCAAACGGGGCTCGGCGAATTAAATGATTCGTAAGTAACCTTTCAAGATCAATTTTTGAAGCCTAAAAGAGTTTACCAATGGGTTCCACAGGTGTCTTCTCCCATGGACTCCTTAACCACTATATTTCGAAGCTCACTCTGTCACCGAAGTGAATTTCACTGACGACTTTCGATATTAGTGTCTGGGAATAGAATTAATGACCTTTGCTCAATTGTAAACGGATATCTCTCCAGCCTTTCTCTCTGCTTCACTGCAACAAGCTTACCACTCTCCCCAACCATCTGGACGAAAGAGGTCAGTCTTCAACCAGGCATTCATGTCGATGGCACACCAATACCTACGGTGAATCACCCGAAAATTTTAGCCTGCCTTTCTTCTCTGCTTGCTTTTGCTTGCTGGCAGTACCTTGGGCGAAGACAAAGAAACGTTGCTTGCAACATACAAAGCAAATGGCCGACCGGTTCTGAGCTATTATAACTCAGCTATAATAACTCGACTATCACGAGAGACCTGCGCTACTCTGACCCAATTACAGTCAGGATATTGTAGCGGTTTCATGCGGTAAACCCGAATGTAGATACTGCCGCCACGACGCCAACCACATCTTCACAGTCAACTAACACCGCTCTATCTTTGGTCCGAACTCATCCATACAGCTCGTTTCTTGAGCCTACCGTTAGTTGTGCTTGACGGCGGGGCTTAGTAGTGCCGCTCCACCACAGTGGTTCCATTGATTGATATACACCAATTTAAATACAAATTAATATTTATTAATTAAATATGATTAAAATGACTTCAGTTTAACCCCAAAATTAACAAAAATTAAAAACATAATTATATTCAAGAGTATTATGACCAACAACTTTTTAGCTGTACGAGTCGTACAATATGAAATGAAAGAAAAAAAGACAGATAAGCATTTACAACTATTTACATAGTTAATTTTACAAAAGTGGTTCAAATTTACCCATTTCACTATTTTTCGCACCACCAAAATCAAATGTTGACGAATCATCATCATCATCATCTCCGCCATTATTAACCGCCTGTGGGCCAAAAAAATCATTAAGACTCTCGCCAAGTAATGCCTGATTTGCATCACCAAAACTCATATCAAACTGTAGAAAACTATCTTTTCCGTTCTTAGATGGTGGCATTTGCATTTCAGTTGCCGAGTCGACGCTGCTCTCATTGGAACACATAATCGTCTCGTGAAAGAAGCGCTCAAAATCCAATTCGGTTTTCTTTAGCTTCGGCTTGGGTTCTTCACTTGCTTGCAAGGCTACACTAGCGTTAGCAGCGGTTGACGACGCATTTGTGCCATTTACTTTTCTATCATCTACAGTGGCGGCGAATTTTGTATTACCCTCATTTGATTGCTTTAGAAATTCTCTAAAGAATGTATCACAATCGGGCATTTTTCGTGCCTTACGCTTGGTGGGCTGTGTTGGTGTTTTGAAAACTTTATCCGTTTTCATTTGCGCAGCATTCGCGGCATCCGGTGGGTTGATGGACCGTTGTGCTAGTGTTGATTCTGGTGTAAGTTCGATGGGTAATTTCTGGAAATTAATTTGTTAAAACATTGCTATTAAAACGAGTAATGAAGAAAAAGAAACTCACAGTCGGCAATTTAGTGCCTGCGGGCTTTATAATGCGACATTCTTGTATTTCAATCTTTGGCTTGTCGGCGACGAAGGGCAACGCAGTTTTATTAATCTTTTGAAAGCCCAACAACTTGGCTTTCTTGAGCAGCTTGCTGGCCTTAATGAATTCTGGCTTTTTCGGCTGTGGTCGCCTTACCTCTTCTCTTGTCGGTTGCTCGTTTTCTGCTACTTCGCCAGTACTTAAAATTTCGATTGTCTCAGTATCACCATTGACAAAGAAGTTGCTTTCTCCGAAAGCAATGGTACCGTTTTGCTGTTCCTTGCCCGCTTCGTCAACAACTTTCTCGTCCATTTCGCCATTGAAGAAATTTTCCTCTTCAATAACAAAGGTATCACCATCTTTTCCACTTTCGGACTCCCAAGTCTGACTCTCAGTCGTATTACCATTATAAAAGAAATTGCTCTCTTTCATAACAAATGTTGAACTCTTATCATTTTTGCTCTCTTTTCCACCACATCTCTTGTCCTTCTCAATATCTTTTGCTGGCACAAATGCCTCCTCGCGGTCCTCTACTTCGGGCGTCGCAAAATGTACACGTTTCTTTGGCACTATGTCAACGTTATCTTCATCTTCGGTACTTGGACGCCGCAATATGGATCGTGGCATGGTCTTTGTGACTCCGTTATTGGCCGGTTTTGAATGAGTAGTTGCCAAGGTATCCGCCGCTTCATTCTTGGCGGCTGGTGTAATCTCGGAAAATGCCTTTGTATTAGTGGCTAGAAGTTGCTGGTACTGTAGTTGCCTCTTTGCTTCCCATTCTTTGAAAAGGTCCATGAAGGTTGGCTCCTTGCGCTCCACACTTATAGTCGCATTGCTGACATTTTCCGCGTTGGAAAATGCTTCAAGCTTTTTTGTGGCTGGCGCGTTATTTATTTTAGGCAGCTTTTGCTCCTGACACAACACTACCTCATTAGGGGTGGTAGTACCAGGAAGCTAAAATGTTGAGAAGTATGTAAATAGGGGAAGCAAAATATATTTATTTTCCTCAATTTCACGGTTTTCTGCATACCTTCGTTTCGTGTTTCTGCAGTTTTGCAATTAGTTCCTGTTTTTGTGTGTTCAATTCTGTGATGTGTTTTTTCTGAGCGGCTTTCATGGTTTCGAGCTGTAAAGAGAAAATAATTTTAACAGCGTCTAGTAAGGACAAGTAACTAATATCTTTTGATGTGTTACAAAACACATGTGCAAAAAACACTGAATTATCTTAGACAGGAACTAGCAAATAAGCTCCCAGGCTAGTGCAACTGTCTTGGTTTGGGAGAATATTCCACAAAAGCTATCTACAAGGAGACATCGTTGTATACTCCTCGGAAGTATGACCTTAATGTTATGACTTTAGTTAACATTGAAAGGCCTAAAAATTTAAGGTTAATTCTAAAAAGGAAGTTAAACTGGGGACCAAACATGATGAAAGATTCCGAAAAGCTATAACGGTTGAAACCTCCCGTACCTGTGCTCACGTAAAAAATAGTAGGTGTCTAGAGCTCAAGATTGCCGCATCGATTTGCAAGGTGGTGTTAAGACTGACTCTTTTTTACGGTGTAGAATTTTGATTGGATGCTCTCAAAAAAGTTATAAACTTCCGGCAACGGACTAAGTTCAGTAGATAGATAAGATAAAGAAGTACTGAGACCAGTAGGTCTACTGTGCCCTACACTCTTCAAAACATCTCAGCTAGCCCAAAGACTCTACAAATTTCAGAATAGATCCCGGGGCAGGGATTGAATGTGCTCATCTCCTGACCAGAGATGACCTAGGCTGCTGTCCTTTCTGCGTGGAACAGCCACGCACTCCAGAAGGAGGTGTAATAGAGTCGCTTGGTAAGACTCTTAAAATGTACAGGTCAGCTTTTAACCTACAATGGCCTGTCAAAAAACCTAAAATGATTCTTAGTTTCTCTTTAGGGAGGCCTATGAGTACCCTTTGTCTTTGTACCCTCCTATTAATCTTTTGGATTAACGAAGTCATATGGTGTTACACGAATGGAGTCCCCTTAGTATGGTGTTTTCCTTCCTTCCTATATCATGTTGGGTCCTTTTGAAAGGAAGGGCTCCGGTCCTATCGGGGTCGGCAGCGAAACATCTAACTAGCTGGTGAGCAATTAAAAGGTATTGTTCTCTTTAAGCCTCTCTACATTCTCCAGGACCACCGCAGATTTGATCTCGAAGGATGTGAGAAAATTGAGTGCCGCCTGGCTATCGCTTAGAACGAGGATCCTTCCGCTTCGATACTTCCTTCGAAGGTTAATCTCAGCACACAAACTGATGGCTTAGACTTCCGCTATAAATATGCTTGGGAAGGTTCCCAGGGGTACCGAGAGCTCTAGTCTGGGCCCACAAATACCCGTCTCTGTCTCCTCAGGAGTTTTGGAGCCATCTGTACACCCCTTTAGTGCATTCGCCTGGACGTGTCTCTCCAAGATAGCGGTACTCCAGGTCGCCTTGTTGTGTGTTACAACCTTAAAGTGTCTTTTGAAAGCTACTACAATATGCATGTCATCCCTGGAGGCAGCACTAGAGATAGCTGGGAGCCCAGCTTGTCCCTGTTCCTTTTTATCCTGTTTGTTCCTGTTTATCTAAGTCTTAGAACTTGCGCTTTGAAGTACGATTAGTTGGCTAATTGTAGTAGCTATCCTCTCAGGCCCAATATAAATGCAGATTCACAAACTTCAAATGTCTATGGCTGTTTTTTTTTATTAATACGAGTATTAAGATCGCTTCAGGATGAACGAAGAGATCATTGCATATGAGTAAACTGAAATGTCTTCAGTTCAGGCTTGTCTCCTTAAGGAAAAAGGTAAAACAAATTATACGTCTCTCAACAAAATTTGAAACAGAAAATGGAAACAATATAAAAAGTCTTTTACGGACGACTTCAAAATTAATTGCTGACCTCTTCTAGGGCTCCCAAGTTCGAAGGAAGCACCGAAAGCTTAGGTATTAACCCAATGTAAACCTCGCAGGATCTTATAGGACATTATAGAGTATTTTCTGATGACTTCGTATTATTTAATTTGATTAAACTGTTTGAACAGGTCATGAAATACCTGTGTGCATAATTTCATGCAAATCCGTTCTGTCGATTCCGCATGATTATTAATTAAATTAAACTTTGTTAACAGGTGGCAGCTCTTCAAAAAGTAACCTATTTCTCAATCAAGATGATAAACTATCTTTGTGCAAAATTTCATACAAATCCATTCAGTCGCTTCCGCGTGATGGAGCCCCAAACATGGAAACATACAATTTTTCCCATTTATAATAGGGGTCTTCATACTAAATGATAAAGGCATAAATTGCTTAAATTTATCAGTTTATCCGTATTCTTACATGAACGCACCCTGGTAAAAAATTGAATAAAATTGTTTATTATTTAACTTATATGGCTAGTTACGTTTCATTCGTACCTCGTCTATTGTGTTCATTTGCTTTTTATGGCAAACTGTCAAGGTGGAATTTTGATGAAATTTATGCATATATCCACCAACATCGTTTGATAAAGTAATAAACTTTGGTTAAATAGATTTCCATACAAAGTTTGACAGTTCATTTATCAAAATTATAAATTTACCCTTTTACCAAGTTTATGCGCAGTTTATCATTGTTGATGAAGACCCCTAGTATTAGTAAATATACAATAATATATATTTATACATAAACACCGCTTAAAAGGGTATTTTGAGACTTTGGCTTCACAAAATACTGGATCAGTACTTACATATTACCTCATTAAATACCAGGCACTCAGTATAAAAATAAAAAAACTTTAGGATGTTCGAGACTACTTCGTCATATTCAGGATTTTTAGGGTTATAGGGACTATTTCTGGATTTTCGGGACAACTTGGGATTTTGAAGACTTTCTGTATTTTCGGCTTTTTCGGAGTTTTCGAGACTATTTCGGTATTTTCGAGACTAATTCGATATATATTGATTTCCCGTATTTTCGGGATTCTCGGGACGATATAGAGACTACTTCGGGATTATTGGGACTATTCCAGGTTTTCCGACTACTTCAAGATTTTCAAGATTTTGTTTTGGGGAAATTAAAAAAAAATCTCGTGATAAAATTATGAAGTTTTTCGATTGAATAATATGAAATTGTGGGATTAAAACAAAAATACTTTCCTATGAGAAATGATTTTATATTTATTTATTTAAAAGTCATATTATTCTCTGTTAAGGCCAGTACGCAGCTCTCAAGAAAACGGTCAAGAAAAAAATTGCCATTATTTCGTGAGTGTGTGTCCAAGGAATTTTGACATTTTTGATACTTCACAGCCCGTTGCCTCACGCTTTCCTTGAGAAATAATGGAACGGGCATATATTTCTGTTGCAAACATGGGTTGCTCCGTGCTCTTTCTTTCACAAAAAACTTTAGAAAACCGTAGTAGAAAGCTTAGCAAATTCCTTAAGAACTGCGTAGTCTTAAGGAAATTTGACTCAAAAAAATTTCTTAGCCATTTCTTGTACGTCATTTTATATCGAGTTTTTGCTCTTCTTGAGAGCTACCTTTAGGGAATTACCCTTAAGTCAACGTGGCCGAGTGTCTAGAGGTGTGTGCAACCACACGATAGGACCCAGTTACGATTCATGCTCCGAGCACTAACTTCCGAAAGATCACCAGAAATAAAATACTAGCAATAAAAAATGTCACGAAAAAACTAGAAAAGTAGCGAAAAATTCTAAAAGTTCTTGTAAATGTTGAAAAGTAAAATACGAAGATTCTAAAAGTCACAAATGCATAAATCCAGAAAAGTCTCAAAAATCCTCAACAATTTCCACAAAAGTAAAATCATGAAGAATCCCTAAGAAATCTTCCACCATGCCGAAGAATTTCCGAGAAAATTGTGAAAGTCTCAATAAGATCTTTTAGGTTTAAGAATTATCTCATTTTATTATCAGAGCCTGCAAAAAAAAAGTGAATAAAAAAATCATGCTCTAAGCACTAAGCTCGAAAAGATCTCTAAAGGTCCAGTAAAAAGTATCGAAAAGTTCCTAAAATATTCTGAAAGAGTCTTGGAAGAACCCCAATAATAAAGTCCCAAAAATTCCAAAAGTTCTCGAAAAATCTCAAAAAGTAAAATACGAAGAATCTTAAAAGTCCCAAATAAATCCAGAGAGGTCTCGAGAAAAATCTTAAAAGTTTCCAAAAATCAAACATATCTACGAAGAATCCCGAAAAAATTCTGGACCACCATGAAAAATTCCCAAGAAAATTTAGAAAAGTCTCGAAGAATGCTGAAAACTAACGATGTACGTCATTTTATTATCAAAGCCTATAAACTCAAATAAAAAAAATTGTTTTCTAAGCTCATGAGAAAATTACATAGTACAATGAAAGTGGATTTGTAAGTACTCGGGCAAAAATGGTCTCACTTTTTTTCCTATTTAAAAATCCGATAATAACTTTTTCTTACAGCCTCTGGTCGAAAAATATGTCGGCAAAATTTTGACAGTTCACTTAAGGTGGCATTAGGGTGATACAAACTGAGATCTGGTGAGTAACGGGGTAATTGAGGTCAATGAACTTTGGAACAGAAACAAATTGTCTCCTCGAGGCAAGAACATTGGTATACCATACTTGTAAAAAGGCGGCAAAAGAAAAAAAAAATTAAATAAAATTTCGACATTGCCTTGCAAAAATACTGGAGACTCAGAGGTGTATGCCTACTAAATATTTTAAAAAATTACAAAGAATATACATTTAAGTATTAATTACCTCTTTTTTACGATCAGCTATTTGCTTGCTTCTCGTCACTAAGGCAACTATCAAATCATTACGTTTCTGACGCAACTCTTTTAGCTCTTTTAATAAAGTCGCTTCGCTTTCAGCCGCGCCTTTTTTAGCATAATCTTTTTTCGCCTGCATATTTGCCAATTCTCTTTGAGCCGCACGCGCCAATTGAACTGGAAGCAAAACAAAAAAAAAACAACAACAACAACAAAAAATAGATATTTTTCCCCCCACTAATGTTCCCCAATCAACCATTCTCACCGCTTTTTCGCTGCTCCAGTTGGTTTCTACGCCGTTGTTCGGCCTCATACTCCTCGTTCATTTCGAGCATTTCCTTTTGACATCGCACTTGTAATAATTCCAGCTTACAACGTATGTACTCCTCCCAATCGAAATTTCGTACTACAACAAAAAATTCTACGGAATGCTTGTTAACTAGGCGCATACATTCTTGTTCTTCGCGATGTTGTTGGTATTGTGATTTTAATTGTTCTGCAACACACTCCAGCTGATAGTTATCCATTGTGAGGGTTAGCGTTTCCTCCGAGAGCTCTGTGTGTGTGTGTGTTGTTGTTGTTGTTGGTTGAATGATAAAAAACGTTGAAAAAATATTAAATAACTTCATTAGCTAATTTTTATTGTAGTGTATTTACATACATATATGTACATAGATATTAACCAAGTCTGCTTACCATTTTCTAAGCTGCGCAGCTCTTCCTTCACCAATAAGCAATGCGCTGCTTGCGCCATTAGCTCTTGCAATTTGGGGCTGCTCTTTGCTTGTTTTTCAAAATAGTTCATTAATATTAACGAATTCATTTTCACTTTGCGTTTGTTTTTATTTTAATTAAAATCACAACACTTATTAATTTAAAATTTCACAAAGAATAAGAAGGAAATTTGATTATTTGTATTAAACTGGAATTTCAAATGAGCGAATTCTTAACGCTGCTTCACTGCACAAGTAAATTTAAAAAATAACGGTGATTCATATGTGTACACCAGTTTGCGCTGCCAGACAGGCTGCGAATACATGTTCTTATTTAGGGTATTCACAGTGTCGTGGTTTTAATTCTGGCAACTGTCTTTCAACTCACCACAGTCTTTCGATAGACAAAAGCCTTTCGTAAGACAATTGTCAGTTCTGGTACCTATCTTGGAAGCAATTTACCATGGTGCAATTATACCCGGTGTAGTAATAAGAGCGAGAAAGAACATTTGACAATGGGCCGTATGAATAAAAGCTAAGAAATTGCATTTGCTTGAAATTTCATACCTTTTACTTCAATTTTATTTGAATAAATTGAGTAAAAGGTCTGAAATTTGAAGAAAAAGCAATTACTTATTTTTATTCATACGGCCCACTATCTTTTACAAATTAAATTAAATTTAAAAAAATTTACATGTATTTTTAAAACAATAAAATCTAAAATTTAACTAGAAAAAGAAAAAATTAAATCAAAAAAGTAGAAAGAAGCATTTAAGAATTAAAAAAAAAAACTAAAACAATTATTTTTTTATTTATTTTTTAAGCAAAATCTTAGTATTAAAATAATATACAATCCAAAAAATAATAATAAATAAGATCCTAAAAATTAAATGAAATAAAGATATATGTTTTTCTTTATAACAAGGCGACTCTGGCAATTGTATTGACACGAATACAAAATTCACTTCATTAATTCTGTAAACTTTTTCTATTGACAACGTCTCTCAGTGAAGTCAGCCAATCGGCCACAGGCCTAAATACTATTACTCAAGAATGTCTGTTGAAAGTGTCCTGCCAAATTGGAATTTTTTTCGTCCGTTTTGAAACGGCCATTTCTTTTTTCCCAAAACCGATATCAGAATCGAAATCAGTGACTCCAAAAGCCCTATGAAGGGATAAATATTGTTAAGAAGCAATTGGAAAAAAACCATTCGTCATTTTTTTTTTTGTTTTACCGATAACAGATTCGAAATCAGAGACCCAAAAAACCCCTGAGTATAAAATTTCAACGCAAATCTCGATTTTTGACCCCGTTTCTGAATCACTGCGCGTCGTCTTAATCGGCCGTCGCGAGCTGCGTGATTAGAGCAGCACAAATATCGATATTCACCGTACTCGATACTTTCAATATTTAAGAGAAAAAAACTCGATACATCGATATATATCGTTAAATTTTTTAATTTTAAATGAAGCACTGAAAAAAAACATCAACTCATTCAACAAATGCATAGAACCATATATGAGGTATGTATGTACATACATATGTACATATGCATGCGCTGTGACCCATACTCAAAATCACACAGTGATATTATTACAGTACTCACATTTATATTCAACAATTTTATAATGAGCTCGAGCCCATTTTTTTAAATGAAAATTTATTGTGGAAAAGCAACAATAATTTTGAAAAAATGGTAGAAGTGATAGCTATTTCGGAAATCACCACATTTCCTCATCATGGCCTCGAGCTCATTATAAAATTGTTGAATATAATTGTTAAAAGGCCAAAAAATAACAAAAAAAAACAAAGTACTCACATTTTCTCATCCAGACATTTTTTTCATTACTTCTTTATAAAAGTAAATGGCAAACTTTTTAATTAAAATTTCTAGACAAAATCGTGGTATTAATATAATGGTGTAGAACGGAATTTTTTTTATAGATTTCGAACTTGGCTACAATTCGGCTTACCAAAATTTTAGTCGCTTATAGTGTTTTCCGTTAAAATAAGCAAAGAGAAAATGGATACACTATACGCGATATCGGAAAAAAAGAAAACAAATACTCGATATATCGATACTGGGGCATCGATACATTTGCAGCTCTAGCGTTGATTTCCTTCTGTTGACTCTCTGCTTCATTTGAAAGGTCAATGCCACTTACCCATAAATTTTTGATTTCCAAGGAAAAGATATCAATAAATATATTATGTACATATGTATCTACTGTAGAGGAAGAAATAAATCTCTTCACTCATTCTCTCATTCTTTCCACCCCGGGAGCTATTGAACCACCCCACGTAGTAGTCACTGAATTCCATCACTATCTATTATTTTTTATTTATTTTGATTTTAGCTGCAGTTATATTCCTAGGGTATTTTTGCTGCCTAACAGACATGGGGAGTAGCTCATTCCAATACAATGCATATATCGGCTTCTGTGCCACAACATTCCTCTCCAGTTCACATGCACTTCCCTGTGCTTTGCCATTTCTCACCGATTGCCAAGTCTTGATTATAAGTACAAACCATTTACCGCTCAAGTAGTATAAAACTTCTATATAACTTATTATACTAAAGCCGTAAAATAGCGATAAAATGCCACCAAAGCGATCTATAGTAAAAGAACAACAATGAAATTATTTATACATACATACTTGTGTCAATATTTAAAAAAAAAAAAAAAAAACTTACTCAACATTACAACCCAGTCGCTTATCAAATCTTTTTGTGTCGATTGCGCATACCGATTTTTAAAGTATAATTTAATCAGCGCCAATGGTCTATTGCTATTGAGACCTTCTCTGCAAATAATTGAACAAAAGAAAAAGTGCAAAAACTTATCCATAATATCCATAAATTATGCTACTCACAGCAAGCCGTGGGTGTAGGTCGTCGTGGCAGTTGCTTCACGCAACGTTGATGGATTAGGGTAAATTGTATAGAAAACACCATTGCATGTTGGCAAACAAAAGAGGCATTTGCCAAATCCAGCTGACAGCAGGACATAGTCGAAGTATGACCATCGATAGAATTCGCGTATCCAATTTGTGAGACAAGGTAGTTGCAATAAACTACAGGCAGTTGCGTTTATGAGGGCTGGCTCGAGAAATGGACTGACGCACCCACAATATTGTTGCATACTTTGCATGCGACAAATGTGTAGACATTCATCAACTGAGTAGTAGGTTCTGAAATGGCAAAAGAACGATCAAACATTTGCATAAATACTAGTACTGGAATAAAGTCCATTTTATGTTAGACTGCTTTGTTAATGCCCAATTTGTACACATTGATGATGTACTATTTATGGGGGTATCATATAAATAAATATTCTACACACAGCTTTTGTTGAGTACTGCTGAAGTGGCAGTCCTTTGTTGGAAACAAAACTGAGTCGTTGAGTCGTTGCGGGTATCAAAGACTAGATATGCAAGGGAACGATAACGGCGATGCTAGTATATTCATCCAGCTGCTAGGTATAGGTATTTGATTAATAAAGGAGGGAAAGTAGAACGGTTCTCTCATGTGACTTTCGCAACAACTTTCGCACTAAGGCACATTTTCACATTGTGAGGTAAATTCCAAATTTAGATTTTTCTACAGCTTTCTTTTTCCATAATTCTTATTACACATATGATAAGTAAGTACATCCAAAACGAGGTGGACCCTAGAAATCTATCGACCTACCAACACACCTACTCTAAAGACTCAACAAAACACTTAAACAAAACGTCACTGTTAATGAAAAAGTTTCAGTCTTCAAGTACCAGCCTAATTGCATCGATTGTCGTCGGACTTGTCGGCCAATAATATAGCGTCAACAACTGCCGCTAGGTCACAGTCTGCCCGGACGGATTGACTACATAATCCCGGATCTGCACTTTGAGATGAATTTCGGAGACGCTATGGAGGTCGAAGGCAAGCGTGATTGCATGAGGAGTGCTAACTCGATGAATGTTAATATAGATGGGTGGAATATGATAGACAAGGGCGTAATAAATCTCACAAGCTGCCGTACCATTGAAGCATTTTCCAGGCAAACATATTTGGCAGTCGGCTGGTGAATTTCTATATGGACACACAGGCTGCCATAAAGGCGCTACTATTGTACAGCACTTCCTCAAGAAGTGTGGCTGCGTGCGGGGCAGGTTGAGATACATATGCTACATCCTGGTACATATGTATGTAGATTCGTACTGGGTTCTGGGGCAGTCGCCGCCGTCACGGGCAATGAGGAGGCCGACAGGATTGGAAACTACGCTGATTATGGAAGTGCCTATTTCCATCTAAGCAATTAAACGAAAGCTCGACCTATCTATGATTCGAAAGGGGCACAAGGTGTTGGTCAAAACACAGAGTTGCAAAGTGTCTAAGATTAGTGCAGATCATATGATGGCAAACTCACGAACGTACTGCTATTCCTTAAGAGGGAGGACGCTAGCTAGGCTACTAGTAATTGTCCTAACGCAACCATCTCTGTTGGTATCGCATGCCTTTAAACTGGCTCTGACCAATGATAAGATCTGTTGGAGATGCGGAACGACAGAAGAGGCAGTGGAACATATCCTCTGTGAGTGTGCTGCCCTTAGCAGACCGCGGATTGGTCTCTTAGGAGCAGACTTTTTTCCTTATATGGAAGCCGCCGCAAAAAACAGGAAACAATAAAGTGTTCCAGTTTCCCAGGAGGACTGCGATTTTCTTCTACATTACTTCTAGTACTCAGTGATTGGCTGATAAATGTGGTCGTAGTTAACGGTCCTTGCAGAAGCGGCTAGCCAGCTTAGCCTAACCTATCCTAAACAAGAAATATCCCTAGGAGATTTCTTCAATACCGTTGTATCTCTGCTATGAATAAGCCTTTCAGTACACATGTATGTAAAGTAGAAGTTCTTGGCGTTCAAGAAATATATTAAGCAAATGTTAGCCACAAAATATGCAAATAACAAAAGCATACTCCAGGTACAGGGTTCTCTTTCCACTATTATGGAATGCTTCAATTAATATGCCATTACTACGCTTACAAGGCACAGATAATCAAGACATAGCCTGCCCGGTTGAACTGGCCCCAACTGTCGGGAATAAACACTCTAGAGCTCTGGACGCACCGGAATGAACAACAATACTGCTAAGGCTGCTATAGGGTGACATCTTGTCTAGAAAACAGATATCATTTTTGACAGCGAAATTCTGAAGAAAATCTGAGCTTAAATCGAGGTTGGTATACTGGAGCCACAGTTTGGTGGCTGTACTTAGACAATTCTTTTCTTCTTCTTGATTGGCGCTGTAGCCGCCGAAGACATTTTGGACGAGTCCAATAAAGTACGATAGTTATTTCTCTTTTAAGCCAACTGATGCTAATTGCAAAATGCCAAGTGGAGTAAAGTTCTTCTCGACCTGGGGGGAGATTCTGTAACCAATTAGCGACAATTTTCGAATCGCTATCGCACTTTTTGATGCAAAAACATTTATATCATGCGTCAAAAAGTGCGATAGCGATCCGAAAATTGTCTCTAACTGGTTACAGTATCTCGCTCCTGGTTTTCATTAGCTGAGGAGGCTTTTCTCATCTTCTGCTACCAGAATCGGGATCCAGAGCCGCTGTATTTAAATCTGCCGTAATATGTTACATCGTACACATCTTCCGTATAATCTTCACTCGATTTCTCTAAGGCCCACCCCTCATGAAATGCTGCTATTGTAAATGCTTTTGCGCCATACACCAGCACCAGATTTCTGTACGACGAGAGAGGACTTTACTTCTCAATTGCTTACTCAATCCAAAGAGCATTTGTTGGCAAGGCAAATTCTCCGCTGGGTTGGTTGGCTGATATCGCGGCATAAAGGCAATACTTTTTCGTGGTCTCGAACTTGGCTTTGAAATTAACAAATAGATGGTCTGTGACGATTTTATTCTCGCGGGTTTTTGCCAACACTTGCGCATGGTGAGTACCTGGTCTATTGTATATTTTACAGATCGAGAGTCAAACGGATAAGGCCTAATCAGTTTTTTTTAAGGTGGGATTCAGTCTTTCACATATTTAATACGCTCGACCAGACCTTATATCCGAAGTCATACATCGTTACAAGGCAGATCCCGCGGTAGTTAGCGCCTACTATGGCGGGGTCACTTTTTTTCTAGATTGGGCAGAGCTCACTTAAATTCCAGTCATCGAGCATGCGTTCATCAGACCATATTCTACGTATGTAAGAGTTGATGCATGCCCCTTATCAAAAAGCTCAGCTGGCAGACCATTAGCTTCAGGCGGTGGCGCCGTCATCGATTGGTGGTTCGAATTCATATTATCTACTATTTTCAGTGCTGTTACCATTCAAAGGGGGCGAGAAATGTGGTTCGACTCTTCGCAAATGTCGGGGAGAGCAGGTCGAAGAGTCAAGTGGGGAATATGTTGGCCGACTGCTGTGCAGTTTTTGAGCATTGTTGGACGCACATTTTCACTACAGGTTTTTGGTACAAAAACTGAAAGTTAACTGTCGAATTAGAGTTAACCCCCTACAGTGAAAACGGCAATTAGGTGTAAAATAAATGAGGTTATGAATCAAAGTCACAAATTTGTCCGCTTGGTCAGCAAATTAGTTTTTGCTATAAGCCTATTTTTTAGGACGACTTTTTTTTATATACATATATTTTAAGAGTAAGTAATGGAGGCTAATACTACAACTTCTGCTATTCGTTCGCAATGCGACCAAGAAGGTGTAAAGCTCTCGAAAGTCTAGAAAGGACTGGATATAAGCATTTGTCTTTTTGTTGGAAAATAAGCCATCTGGTCACTCCGAACTAAATAAGGAAATGGTGCTTGTTCTGCGACTAAATATCACTACGAGTAAGCGTAGTATTTATTAAGCATAGTTGTAAAGTTTTTATTCGTTCAAAGGATGGGTAAGCAGCCCGAAGAGTTAGCATCTAGTAAAAAAGTGCATGTCCCACTCGGGTTTCGAGTGTTACAAGTATCTAGGCTCGTTAGAGTCGAGATGGCATCCCTAGTGGAAGTTTTTTGGAGGCGTATTAGTGTTTTTCTACAGTGATCCCACCAGCTAGTTATTTTGGTTCTTCACAACTTTTTCCAATGCTTTCTTATGTGACGTCCGAGCAAGTTTATACGCGGATTACCTATGGCAGCATTTGTCCCCTTGTTTTCTGAACTATAATCACAAAACAAACCAGTTTTTATTATCTTTAAAGTGATTTCAGTTTATCTATGCACTTTCAGACTAAAAATAATTTATGAATCATTTATGAACTCATCAACTCTATAAATACGTTTCACAACTAACCTGTTCAGCATACGTCGTCCTTCGTCTTTAAAATAACACTTCCTAACACTCGGTCGAAAGCTGCGTATGTGATTGTTGCTATCGTAGAAGGTGGGCTGTACTGGAATATGCATTAATTGTCTGTGATTCACCAAAATGTCTCCCATTGAGTTCGTCATTACTTTGGGATAATCGTCCTGTGGAAACAAATAAAGCTTAGCAGAAAAAGCAGGGGTTAGACCCAGATTAGTACGTAGTATAAGAAACAACTTGTCTATATGAGCAAACCACACGAGAAGTTAGATTTTTCGACTAGTGCATTATCTTGAGTTTCGCATAAAATACAAGATTCCATCACGAAATTGTATTTACATGAAAACTTAAAAAATATATGTATACTAAAAAAAAGTCAAAATGATAACTCGTGCTTATGTACTCGTAGTTGTGTATGTAAGGTGGGGCGTATGCGTACACGTTTACACGCATGCTATAACTTAAAAGTTATATTATTTAAATGTGATTAAATATTGGCGTGGAATATTTTTCTACAGTATTCTTCAAGAATATACTATATAAATATATGTATAATTTCTTCATGTATGTATATAAAAATCTTAGAATCAATTTCGAGTGTGCCAATATAAAAATTGAAATTTCAAGTGCGCTAATAAAAATTGGAAAATTGGAATTTCGGTTTTGCAAATCATCGTGATCTTATAACACTGGTCTACAAATTTCAACTTTTTTTCTGCGAATAAGACGGGACCTGGTGTTTCTGAACGGATTTTTCGTGCTGAACACGAATCCGGGGTCAAAAATGTCCCATCACGTCACGTTTTCGAGAAAAAAGGGGTTGAAACCCCTAAAAACAGCGTTTTTGGCCATTTTCGAAAAATTATAGAGCTGAACCCTGACGTGGTACAAATTTTGCATATATCAGAAATTAAAGGCTAAACCGTGCCCTTTCGAATGAGCCCTATGCCGAATTGATCGCGTGCACCCTTAAAGCAGGGGGTGTATTTGTGTTTAGCCTTTAATTTCTGACATATACAAAGTTTGTAGCACGTCAGGGTTCAGCTCTACAATTTTTCAAAAATGGCCAAAAACGCTGTTTTTAGGGGTTTCAACCCCTTTTTTCTCGAAAACGTGACGTGATGGGAAGTTTTGGACCCCAGATTCGTGTTCAGCACGAAAAATCCGTTCGGAAACACCAGGTCCCGTCTTATTCGCAAAACCCTTGTAGACCAGTGTAATCAACGTAATTTTTTTCCTTTTGGCGGCACACTAGTTTTATTACTCTAGATTGGTTCGTTTAGGTTAGAACATTTTCATCATTTAATGTTCATTTTATAAAGTATCTTAAACTTTTAAAATAAAAAAATAAAATTCGTTCAATTTCAAAAATTACAAAATAGCTGCAAGCAGTGATGAAATAAATAAATGCAAGAATGCTTTAGCGTTTTTATCTGGCGAGAGAAGGGAGTGACACTAACAAAAACCACTCGTGAGTTTTGCTCATACATATTTATGTACACCTATATGAATACCCGAAAGTTTACCTGAAATGCGTAGCTTGAGAATTCGGTAAATGTAAAATCACTTCTATTATCTTGCAATACAAACTGTACAGAATTCAAAATATCATTAGTTTTAAATATCACATTCTCCAACGTGTTGGGAGCCCGTCTGCTGCAAAGTAGATCGACAATTTTCGAAAAAAATGTTTATTTATAAAATTCCACCCTTCACTCTCTTACACATTGTTGCGATAATACTCGCGACGATAGTTGAATAGACAGCATGCGCCTACCGATGTTGTACGTTTCTCAAAGTATTGTGTTACATTAATTATTTCCCCGAATACCATGCCGCGTGTAATGACATCTTTACAGTCTGGTGATAAGTTGTAGATGATTTCTTGGGTAGGATATTCACTTCCATTGTACATACTCGTGAGTATTCTGTGTAGTTGACGGATTCGGTGATCGTCTTCTGAGTATGCGACGTTGGGGTATAGAAAGAAGCCGGTGAGCAGCGATAGATGCTGGACCATTTCTTCGACATTTTTTGCGAGCAGTCCTGGCTGAAGAGCCTCTTGGGCTGCATAGCTGCGAGTATGATTTGGTGAAAGTGTGAACAAAGTGAAAAAATACGTACTTACATATAATACTAGTACGTTAAAGTTTATAATTTTTATGAAAATAGTTATAACCAAAAAATTCAACACTCATTCCTATCTACGGTACATTTGACTTGATTTTAAGAGAACAACTCCACGACCAGCTTTTTAGGCGTTCCGCGCTTTTCAGGCTTTCAGCTATACAATTCAGCTATTGCTGAAAGCCGGAAAAGCGCGGATCGCCTGAAAAGGTTGTTTTGGAGTTGTACTCTAAGAGTTTCGAAAATTTAAGTTGGATCGAACGGTGGAACGGGTATGTAATCTTTGTAGCGATAGCTGAAAAATATACAGACGGTGGTCGTATTTCCGTTTATGGTACGAGGAAACATATCCGGGGGAGATGCAGTTAATATTGGGAATCGGTCGGGCTAATGGAAGGAATCTATCTGTCTTCCCCTACAGGCTTAGTCCAATTAAATTTCAGGGATAGGAGTGCTTGTAGGTGTGCGCCTTACAATGGAGGGAGTGTTCCGATTTCTACCAAGGAATTTAAACCGATGCGCTCTGAGGAACAGTCTCAAAGGACGCTGTCTCAAAGAAACAGTGACCACCTTATATAGAGGCAACGAAAACTTCTACTCGGCGAGTGAATTGTGATGAACTAAGCTTCACACAGATATACTTTCTTAAGAGACCCCTCTTGGAGTTGATATTACTTAAGACCTGGGTAGCATCTCGTCTTCAACCTAAATGTTCTCAAACTGAGATGGTAGAACGCCGACCGCATTAAAACCAAGTGTGACTTCAATGTGTTTGTTAATTGCTGAGGAAAGCAATTTCCAACGGACTAACACTGTTCGCGGTTATTTCCCAGAAAGACTATAGCTTTCAACTAGGAAGTTTGCAGCTCGATATCGTTTCTCAATTACGAACCAGAGTCAGTACAATTTGACCAAAGTTATGGGGAACAAGGAAAACGCTGCGAAGGGCAAAACTAAACTCGAACTGGGCGAAAACTACAAACACGTGCCAGCATAGCCCGCGAGTCCGCGGCCAGCTCGTACAACGACCACACTACGCACAAGGTGTGGAAAAGTGGACTTAAATTAATACGTGCGAATATGTCTACATTAAGAATAACCTCCTTAACTCCTTCTTCTTATTATTCGTTTCCTTTAATCCCAAGCAGGACATAGAGCATTTACCACGCCTGGGCACCATCAGGTTCTGTTTATGCAACAGTTGCAACAGGACGGATCAAGGGAGATTCTGAATCTTAACTCATGAATACCATGCGTACAGTGGCTTTTCAGAACCCCCTCACCATTATCGAAAGCTGAGGCTTTGCAAATGTAAGGAGTTCCTCTGACCACTCTAGGTCAGAAGGATCTCTCAAATGCACAGATCGTAGTTTCTCGTTATTTAGCGCTCGCTGAGACAGAGGTGTCCCCAACAGTAAATTATTCGGTGATAACATTTCGAGAGTGAGTTTACTTGCCAAGTCAGCAGCCACGCAGTTTCCCGCAATGTCACTCTGGCGCGAAACCCAAAACGAGCCACAATAGAACATTTTTAGACAATGTTGAGAGGATAGACCTTTCTAGATCTGAGTAAGAATTTTTTACGATCTGTATTTTAAATACCCAAAATATTATACCTACAAAGCCACAGCCTATTTTTTATTTCCATAAGCAAGGGATTGAAGCTACATAAATAGTTTTCTTCTCGCTAGAACACCCCTAATGCGAGTATTTTTTCTAACGAACGTCAATATATAAGTTTTTACATAGAAACTTATGTCTAATCTCTATTAAGACCTGTAGGTGTTCGCTAGATATGCATAACTACAACCATTTGTATTTATGTATCTGCTTCATAATCCATGTATGTATGTATGCACTGTCGCACTCTGCTCATTGCTTCGTGCAACCAGCAACTTTCTAGCCTTGTGGTAATTATCACACCATACATGCGCCCTGTGGCGCTCTTACGTGCACCTATAAAATAGCACTCACCATAGGCCACAATCTTCATTTACTTTCGGCACCCACAACATGTGGCAACAACTGGTTCTAATCGCTCTACTCGGCTTAGTAGCCACTATCAATTGCGCGACCGCAGAACGCGTTCGGTACGACAACTATCATGTCTTTGAGCTACAACCGCAAACGACAGCACAGTTAGTTGCCATTCAAGCGTTGGAAGGCTCTGGTGACTCCTTACTCTTTCTGAATGCAGTACACTATTTGGACGCCAAAATTAATGTACTCGTTGCGCCACATCGCGTTGCTGATTTTTTGTCTGTACTACAGCACAATCAAATCCCCCATAGATTAGTGGATGAGAACGCGCAGAAGAGCTTAGATTTTGAAGAGCTTGTGGCAGATCCGAATCGCCGTGGTGGTGAATACACTTGGGCTGAGTATCACGAATTGGAAGACACGTATGCTTGGCTGCGAGCGTTGGCTGAAAAGTATCCTGATCAAGTAAGCGTATTCGTAGCGGGCAAATCGTATGAGGGACGTGAAATATTGGGCGTCAAGATCGCTTACGGCAGCGGCAGCGGAAGCAGTGATGATGGTGCCACAAAGCGTCGTGGCATCTTTATCGAGGGCGGCATGCATGCGCGTGAATGGATTAGTCCCGCTACTACAACTTATATTATCAATCAATTGCTTACGAGCACCAATGCGGATGTGCGAAGAACAGCCGAGAGCTTTGAGTGGTATGTGGTGCCTCATAGTAATCCCGACGGTTATGTGTATACGCACACAAACAATCGTTTGTGGCGTAAAACGCGTACGCCATACGGTAATTGCTTTGGCGCCGATCCCAATCGTAATTGGGACTTTCATTGGAATGAGGTGGGTTCGAGTAATAATCCTTGTTCGGATACCTATGCTGGGCCGAAGGCATTCTCAGAGATTGAAACACGTACGCTCGCCGAATACATAAGCAAACTGAAGGGGAAATTATTTTTGTATTTGTCATTCCATTCCTACTCACAACTTCTGCTCTTCCCCTATGGACATACTGGTGAGTTGCCGCCCAATTACAAGGACTTGAAGCGCGTATTTGATGTTACAGTCGCTGCTGTTTCGAAGCGTTACGGCACACGGTATACGGGCGGTAATGTTTATGATGCCATATATCCAGCTGCAGGTGCTAGTTTGGATTGGGCTTATGGCACGATGGAGGTGCCTTACTCCTACTGTTTTGAGCTACGTCCTTCAGGTTCCTCTTTGTGGACTGGATTTCGCTTGCCAGCCGATCAAATTGTACCCACAGGGGAGGAAATAATGGATTCCATGTTGGCGATGATCAAGGAGTCAGGTGCTTTAGCTAACTTATAAGGCTATGATTAAATTTTAATTTGTTACTATTAATGGCGTACAATCTTGGGGCTCGCTTTACAGTGGAGAGCCAACTCACATTCGACTGTTAACTACTGGTTTTGAGTACATACAAAAATTAAAGTTAGCTTCAGCTTTTGAGAGAAATCTACACTGTGAAAACAGGCCATAATTTTACGCACTTAAATAAAAGTAAATTTTTTTTTATTAAATTCTTGTGATGTTCATTAACTTATTGGAATCAAAATTCAACCAAAGAATTTTTTTGTGAAAATAATCAAATGAACCAAATGATCACGAACCTGATTTGATAGAGGCTAACGTATCTCGGATTCGCATTCAGCGAGTCGAATAACATAGGGATATATAGGTTTGGTTAAATATGCATAAACTTTTTTTTTGTAAACCTGTGTAATCTTTCTGACCTAAATCATTCAACTTACATTTCCTCATAAGTGTTTCAGAAACAGCGGGTAAAGGTCAGAGGTCTCAAAAAGTCAAAAAATAAACAGAGATGTTACAACATTTTTGTCCTAAACTAAAGCCCACGGTCATAGTCAACATCGCCGATCTCTTAACGAGATGGTTCAGATATCTCTCGTACACATTGTTTGGCTTCCTAATCCTGTAAGGCAATAAAGTATCCCTCTTCAAACATGTAAACTTTTCCACGAGTTCCGAAAGAAAATTATCCCGTGAAAGATGCCGATTGGAATCCACTTGTAAAATTACCAGTAGACTTTAGCCAGCCGCTGTGGCAGAGTGGTTATGGGTGCGTGCTACCAGGACCGGTAAAATTTTTTCTGTCAGCATTCGCCCGTCGGCAGGCATTGGCCACCCTCCGAGTGCATTGTTGCCATGAAAAGCTTATCAGAAAATCTGATTGCGGCTCGGAGACGTCAAAAAATTATTATTAGGCTGGGGTAGTTCTCTGTCGACCCAGAGTCGACTTCCCTCACATAGCGTGCCAACAGTTTAGCTTACCAAAAGATAGAGAAGACGACCAAAATGATATTGGCCATGAAGAGAAGCAGTGAACGCCTGCCATGGCGAAACTTGCGGCGGCATTCAGCTACGGCGCCCCAACTGGTATTGGTGCCGGTAGACAATTGGTGACTCTCCCCGGCGACGCTAAGTGTTGCCAGTATAGGTTGCTTTCGGCGGAAATGGTGAGAGCGCTGGAGGCGATCGGTGAATGCACGTGACTATTTGCAATGCTGAGAGTACTGGTGGCGACAGATGAAAGGTTGTCCGGTAGTTTTGGGTGATGTTGAGTCTGCTTGTGACCGTTACTGAATCGTTTGGTAACTTTCGGTAGCGGTGCATACTTTGGTGAGGGTCGCTATATGCACTCCTTCTTAGTGGCTACCTTCATCGTGGCGTCTCTCAACGTTACGTTGCCACTTCCTTCGGTATTCTGACAGCGCTACTCTCCTTTTCACCGATGATTAATTGGACTCAGAAACGGTATTTTACTTCGTTCGCACACTGCCAACGTTGGGGCTGAAATGGGTGGCGGCTCGACAAGCGTTCGATCAAAGCTGGACAGCTGCAAGAGGAGCTGGGGGTCTGGAAAAGCCGTGATCACCCCTCCTGAAGCATATATTTTCATTCATCTAAAGGCTTGCAGTGCTGTAAAATAAGTACGGCACCTAAGTACATATGTACATATGTATGTGTGCGGCGACAATCCCTTTACAACCTTTGTAGTCATCTAAAACTTTTAAAAGGTCAAGTAAGAAGCCCGACATATCTGCGAAGAGTGGTGGAATTTGTGTCAGCGTTAAATTATTTAAACGAGCGACCGCACACGCCGGAAGCGAAGTGTAGTACTCGGTGTTGTCGGCTCACTATGGCTAGCAGTCTATCCAATTTGCCACAGAGCGTGGATGAGTTCGAATCGATGTCGTTACCACGTCGATCTGGTGAAGTCGTTTGAGTAAACCGCAACGTCGTTCCGACGTGCTTTTTCTCATCGAATCGAATTCGATTCGATGTCGATGTGGTCCACATTTCGATCGTTTCAACGGTGACGGCGACGCAATGCACGTTATGTACTTTCACTTTTAGTGTATCGTTTTTGCGATCCATCGGCGAACTGTGCTTTTCATCACGGCGATTGCGCCGGCGAACGAATTGTTCACCAGAACGAGTCGGCTGTATAAGATTGTAGAAGAGGATGAGAATGGGGAGGAAATCACCGAAAACCAATGATTAGAGGCGGGGTCTCTTTTCCACTGGCAGGGAAACGCATGATAAAAGCGTTTAAGCCCCACACCACTCTGTAAGGCATTTAGGTTGCAGAATATGTATTCGAATGCTCTGCTTATCCTGGTCAGAAATGTATTGAAATACGCTCTTAAAAGCATGAAAAAATACTGGAATTTAAATTTTAAAATACCAAAATATTAAGCTACATAATGCGGAAAAATTTCCGAGGAAAGCAGCTGTAAGAATTATTATCACGTACGATGGTTGGGCAAGTCGGTTGAAATCAACACTCATTTGTACAACTTGCAAAGGTCGCATGGCAGAACACTTTTGCGACATTCACTCGCAGATGGTTGCGGATATGGCATGACTACCACCTTAGTTTCGACTATATGGAGGCAGGTGGAAAGAAGTCCTAAAAATCCGGTTGGGCCTAGAGAGGGAATAGTAAAAGTCATAAATACAAAAATTTGACATCATTTACTACGAGCATAGAATTGGATCTTTTCGCGCGACTTTGCACATATACTATATATAATTTTCGATTTTCTTCTTCCTATTGCTTAATTTCGCGAAAATAATTCTTCGAATAATAATAAAATCACCCCAGAAATTTGGGGAATTAAGAATATTTACTCCTATTCAAATTTTAAGTATGACCTTTGTTGTACTGAGAGTAGAAAGCAGGAAACAAAAAATGGCCAAATTCCATCATATTTAATGATGATAGTTTTGGGATTTGTAGACGTTATAGTTCCCCATTACCTCCATATTTTATATTTAATTATATAGGTTATTTTAATAAAAGAGAGAGTACTAACGAAATTTCGTCGAATTCGGTGGAGGGCATGGCAATAAGCCCATCTTTACCACGTGTCACGTGAACTATTCTTTCCATCCGCCTTCATATAGTCGAAACACACTAGTCGTCAGTAATAAATTATGCAGAACGACTTTACACACAATTTCAAAGTTACCTTTCCCAACAGAAGTAACTGTGAGTAAAACACTAACTTTCCAAACTTCATAGACGTCTACTAGGACTTTAAGATGAGATGCATTCAATTTACTTGGCGGAAAAGTTGTTGAGTATATTATGTATTGCTAATAAAAACTTGCCTTCGTGCTTCATATTCAGGCAGCTATCAAGTCCTTAAGTCGGCAACTGCTAACTTGCAGAGCTTTGTTCTGGGAAATGAAAAGCAGATGACTGTGAGAGGGCCTAAGGTAGTACTAGCTCTCACAAGAGCTTTGCGTTTACTCTGGCTATCGCTCGACGAACGAAGAAAACACAGCTTACTGAGGTTGTTTAAGCCGCACATACGGATCCATCATCATGATTTTATCGTGGCCTGATCATGAGGCTGCCAGGCTGGGAGTCCAGCATATGGATTTCTATAGAAGCTATACAGATGAGGAAACCCCTTTCTTTGCGAATGTCACGCACTCCGTAGATTTCTGAGGAAATATTTCTAAAAGGATCTAGACTGTTTAGACATAGTTTCATTGGAGGGGCTGGTTAAAATCACAAAAAAAAAAATCGTCTAGGAATCTCCATGACTCTAGACAGCCTTCAAGTGAAATCTTGAAAATGACAGTCTTTGTGAACTAACTTAAACTTCTTAGTAAACGATTGAAATCTTGGATAGCCGTTGCCCATAGTTCCTAGGGGATAATCAATGAAGAATTATGATATATATATATTTTTTTTTTAATTTTTTTTTTGCTACACATTGACCTGATCAAAATGGTTCCCTACACCACTACATATGTATAGATATGTACATTAGACCATACCAGAAAGAAAAGATCGCCGTACACTCCTGAGTCTAAAGTATTTTTAACTGACTTTAAAAAAAGTAGGAAGGTTATCATATCAATTCATCGAAAATTTCTTTTTTTTATGATACTTTGCACCACGTAAACAGTTCTCGATTATTTTATTTTTTCTCAGAAAGGTGGTACCTCAAGGGTGTTTTAGCTCCGATCATTGTGTCACGAAGAAATCAACGGTATACAACTGACTTCCATGCTCATATAAAAATCTAGGAGTTTTATATGAGCATGGAAGTCCGTGTTATTTTTAACCGACTTCAAAAAAGAGCAGGTTATCAAATCGTCGGAAAATTTGGAACACGTGAACCGATTTCGATAATTCTTTTTTATCGGGAAGTTGGTATATCAAGGGTGGTCCTAAATTTGTATATGAGAATTGAAGTCGGTCGAGTTTTTTGCCTAAGAATTACTTGTGTGCTTAAAAGTTACTTATTGCAAGGCAATTTCGAAAAATATTTTATATATTTTGTATGATATACAAAGTATGATATATCGATGTTTCTGTCTCGAGGAGAACATTTTTTTGTTCTAAAATTCATTGACTTCGAGTACCCCCCTTCCAGCACTTACTCAGCATATCTAGTACCAACACCCTAACTTACCACCTTAATGCCGGTATATTAAATCTCGCCAAAAATCATTTAAATTTTGCTAAGGAAGTATTTTGATTATTGCAGTAGAACAAATTTATTGCTGAATGAAGGTAACACCGAAAATTGTAAAGGAGAACCCCCAGGTTCGATCAGGTTTTTTCCAAATTCCCTGCAAAAATACTTTAAACTCAATGGTGCAAGGCGAAATATTTTGTTTTCATGTAAGGTGATGCGGTCTAATATACATACATTAGGGCAGGCAAATATTTTTTACGACGACGTACGTGTAATTGTAAGCAAATTTGCCGGAGAAACCATGTGTCTAAAATCAATTTGGAGAAAATGTGAAAATTTACACTGATGCGCCCTCTGGTGGAAGTTTTAAGAAAGAGATAAGTGCAGAAATGAATTCCTCATACCAAAAAGCTCTTCTAACATTTTTATACAACATTTAAGCGTATAATCGAGATAAAAATCTCCCATACAAATTGACCCGCCCTAACATACACACATACATAAAAAAAAAATTCTAGTTTGCTGCATAAGGCTCTATCACCGCAATAAAATTGGCTTATCAAATCTATAACTAATGGTCATTTGCCACATTTAGCTCGCAATCTGCCAAGGTGTTCTTATCTGCATGTTTAATTACAACACTAATAAGTTTATAAATGTAGGGCACTAAATCTTGCGAAATTTATTTGCCCAAGCGCTTTGCCACTGACACATCAAATGTCACTGAATATCGGGTTATTTTTGATACTCTGCCTAACGGCTTTGGCTTTAACTAATGGTGAACGCGTACGCTTTGATAATTATCGAGTCTATGAGGTGAACGCCTCCAATCGCGAAAAGTTGGCGTTACTCAAGCAAATGGAAGATACTAGCGATTCGCTGCTCTTCTTAGACGGTGTTCACAAAATAAATAGAACCGTAAAGGTTGTGGTACCGCCACATAAAGTCTCTGATTTCCTGCTGGTATTGGATGTTAATGATATCGACTACAATTTGGTGGAAAATAATTTACAAACAGCGTTGGAAAAAGATTATAATCAGATTGCGACACGCGCCACCACTGACCAATGGTCTGCCTATCAAACACTTGACTTCCACTACAGTTGGTTGCGATCGTTGGCCTCGTCTTATCCTGGCAATGTAACACTCATCGAAGGTGGCAAAAGCTATGAGAAGCGTTCGATTTTGGGTGTAAAAATTTCACTTCACAATGGGAAAAAGCAGAAACCTGGCATATTTTTAGAAGCCGGTATACATGCACGTGAATGGATTGCGCCTGCAACGGCCACATATGTCATCGATGCTTTGCTGACCTCCACTGATGAGCAAGTTAGAGAACTAGCTGAAACGTACGAGTGGTACATCATCCCGCATGCCAATCCCGATGGTTATGTCTATACACACACTACCAATCGCATGTGGCGTAAGACGCGACAACCATACGGCAGTTGCTATGGTGCCGATCCCAATCGTAATTGGAATGTTTCGTGGAATACAGTGGGTGCTAGCAGTAATCCGTGTTCGGAAACGTTTGCCGGTAGTGCAGCTAATTCGGAAATTGAAGTTAAATCGCTTTCTCGCTATGTTGACTCCTTGAAAAGTGTAGTCAAATTGTATATTTCATTCCATTCGTTTTCGCAATATTTGCTATATCCGAATGGAGATACGCCAGAATTACCAGATAACGTCAAAGACTACGAACAAGTCCATAATGTTACCCTCAAAGCGATCAGTAAACGTTACGACACCGTCTATACTGGCGGTAATATTTATGATGCCATTTACCCGGCCGCTGGTTCAAGTGTCGATTATGCCTACTCCAAGACAGGTATACGCATGGCGTTTTGCTTTGAACTGCGCCCGAATGGTAGTTTCAACGGTAATGGCATGGAACTGCCAGCCGATCAGATAAGACCAACTGCGGAGGAAATTTTGGACGGCCTGGTGGCTATGGTGAATGAGGTGAAAGTGCTAGGCTATTTCGACTAAGTTGAAAAAAATAAAAATTAAATAAAATTGCATAAAAAATAAATAAATAAAAGGTACTTGAAAAAAAAAATAAAAAGGCACCAACAAATACAATACATATGTATGTCTGTATATTAGGGCGGGTCAATTTGTATGGGCGATTTGTTCGACTATGCGCGTATAGCACAGAAGGATTCTACATGTAATTCTAAGTAAATTTGCCGAAGAAACCATGGGTTTAAAATCGATTTGGAGTTTGCCAAATTGCGAAAATAGATTTTTTAGTATTTTGCTGTAGTGTCGTAAAGAAGTGCTTACATTTTGTATAAAAATATGTTATAGGGGATATTTTGGTATGAGGAAGCCATATCTGCACCGTTTTTTTTGTTTTAAAACTTCCACCAGAGAGCGGAACAGTGAAAATTTTCATATTTTCTTCGAAACCTATTTTCAGAATTTGGCAAACTCCAAATCCGTTTAAGACCCATGGTTTCTTTAGAAATACATGTATAATCCTCCTATTCTATACACGCATGGTACAGAAAAATTACCCGCCCTAATGTGCATAGTCGTAGAAAGAAATTATTTAATAATGAAATACTTTTCTATATTTATGAGCCATATGCAACACGGCTCCTCACGGTAGCAAATTTTCGGGCTGTCCAATTGTCAATAACGCTGTTGTATAGATCCGACTACATTTGAGCAACGATCTGAGTTACATTACATACACAAGGGTCTAACGACCGATAGTGGCTTATTAACATAGAACTCATTCCAGAAAATTCTCTGCTGAGGATGCGCTTAGAGAGCATTGAGTTGCCGACCACTGTTTGAAACCAGATTTGGTTACTCCAAATAAAATGCGCCGAGCTTTTTTAAGCTTTCCATACATTAAATATACATACATGCATAAAGCTCAGGTTCGATCCCCGTTGTCCTATATGTATGTATATATATAACCATGTTAACTCAAAAAGTTCTGCACCGTTTTCTTCTTTTGATAGTTTAGACACCTACTGCAGACTTTCCAAGAATGGTTATAGGCTACAAATTGCCTCAATATATCAGGGAGGCCTTGAAAAGTACTCTCTTTGTTAAGACAGCTATAATTATTTAGTGAAAAGTAAACTACATAATTGGCATTTGGACAATTCAACTTATGCTAATGCTCTTTTAAACACTGTAACAGCGATTAATTTATTACGGTAATCAAATAATCAAACGTTTATATAAAGTACTAATCAAATATTAAGTGAACATTCTAATCTTTTATTGGCTACAAAATATCAAAGTAAATATTTTTGCAAGAATGCAGGATATACTTACACCTTTTCCGCATATTGCATCAATTTGTGTCGACTTATCTTATTAGCACTACAAACAGCGACAGCTGGAAATGGACTTCTAGAAACATGCGTTCTCATAGTGGACAATCGCACCTCAGTTGGTTGATCCAAATATTGAAAAATTAAGTTGATAATTATAATGTGAGTAATGATAATAATGCCAGCGAGAAAAATTAACCAAATGTGTCTGAAAAGAAAATTTGAACTACATAGAAATAATTATCGATAACAGGGTTCATGGTTTGGTAGGTCTTCAGCAGTTGGTCCCGAGAGATGAGATTATAATGGATTAGATCAGACTAGATTAGATTATTATTTAGAGGAGGAACTATGTAGGTCACCTAGTTATCGCGCCCAAGGACAAGTGCTTCGTTAATGCATACTAATGAAATTGGTCTGCTAAGAAGAAGACCTGAAGGATCGTCAACAAACATCTGTAAGGAATTTCTCTATTCGGTAACTGATGTGCCTATCCCTGGCTGCTCACCACTGGGCACACCCCGAACCATCCACACGCAGATTTGGATCACATGACTGGATTAGTCCAGAGGACAGTTTGTTGAGGATAGCCTAAGGGGGGTTATACCTGCCTCCGAGCCTTACACAGCCCCCGGGCCCACCTGCTTCCCCTTATAATACCACTTCTTCTTGTTCTTTATTGTCGCTGCAACCGCCTGAACGGGTTTGGCCGAGTCTAAAACAGTACGCCAGTCATTTCTCTTCTGTACCAACTGAAGCCGATTGGAAATGCCAAGTGAAGCCAAGTCCTTCTCCACCTGGTCTTTCCAATGCAGAGGAGGCCTAATTCTTCCTCTGTTAGCAGCATCGCGACCCGCGTTGAATACTTTCAGAGCTGGAGCGTTTCTGGCCATTCGAACGACATGACCTAGTCAGCGGCGCCGCTGAATTTTAATTCGCTGCACTATGTCTATATCGTTGTAAATCTCGAACAGCTCATCGTTAAATCGACTGCGGTTCGTAATACCAGTATTTAGAACAAAGAGGTGGCTGTAGGTTGCTTTCTGGATGTAGGTGGGTGCTTTAGTTAACTCGGAGCACTATCTAATAGACGATTGAATCTGGAGCAAAGGGATTGACGCTTCCAAATGTCACTGAATAACTATCATCTTTAAATATAGAACCATAACTTCTACCCTAGAAAAGAAAAGAATCAACTTCTCTGCATCCAAAGAAGCCGCTCTCTATCCTAGTAGACAATCGAAGTCTCTTGTCAGTTTCTTTTTAGTCTGCAGGTGACCTTTCAGCCTGCCCAACGTCTGAAGACACAAAGTTGACGGTAAGTGCAGCAGTGCATCAAGAGGAACGCACATGGCGATAGTTCTTTGAAGCGTAGCAAGCAGATTTCCCACGCTATCTATAGAGAGTATGCTCCATCATACCACTGATGCATAGCTGATTATCAGTCTAATCATAAAGGTATAAATCAAGAGAATTAATTACCTTTGATGACAGACCCAACGTTTTGTCACTGTTTACATTGCCAAAATGCTGTCAATGCTTTTCTAGTGAAGAGCACAACACTAGTTTTGGTTGGGTTAGCGGTGAGCCGCTTTCCATCGCACCAAGTTTCAACGATATTTAATATTGCCTGCGCTCTTCTGCAAACAGCCGGCGGTGATAGGCCCGTGACAAGACAGGCCACATCGTTTGCATAAAAAATGTTACTTCGATAATTAATTTGAGGTCAGCGTTTTGAGCGAAATACATGAACCCAACAAAATACATTCAAACGATTCCATATACGCTTAATACCCTTCCCCACACCAACGAGATTGGAACATACAAAATTAGTAGCTATGCGATTGCTTTTAAAATTATCGTCATGAAAAAAAAATGTTTTCTTATTTCCATGCATGAATGATCTTATTCGTTTGAAGGAATACCCATTTTGTCATATTGATTGAAGAAAAGCACAAAATATGTACATATATAAGTACCTCTTTCAATTTAATCGATTTGTTCCATGATTTATCATATTTTCATGATTAAGAGTCGTGGTGATTGGTGTAATTCTTTACACGTTCAAGAACTTCAATTGTCATGCTCCAAAAGACATTTCACCACCACGATAATGAGGGCTCTCAAAGATGAGCTCATTGGATCATCTGCCGTACAGTCCCGATTTGTCACCCAATGATTTCTACTTATACCCCAGATCGAAAAAAAATATTAAAAAAATGCGCGGTCAAAATTGTTAACGCCTGAAAAGTGGATGCGTTCAAATCTATGGTTTAGATTGAATGTTTCAAGTATCTGTAAAGAGCATTCGTGTGACGAAACGTTCTGAGTAGTTTCCCTGCAAACCATTTTTTCAGAGTATTCTGAATCGTAAAGAATTTTTAAAGAATTCGGAGAGATCTCATCCGATTTTTTGCAGAATTTTCTAAAATGAAATAAATTACGCACACTTCCATTCTTTTACGAAATTTCGGAAGAAAATCGGTAAAGAAATGAAAATAATGCTGCTATGTGAAGAATTTCTTGCAGACTTTTTTCAGAATTTTCTTTATTTTTCGTACAGAAATTTCTTTACGAGTTCGTGTCAACCATTTCATATAATTTTCTTTGAAGATTCGGAAAAAAATCGTTACAGAAATCAGATACTCGTAAAAATTTCGTTAAGATTTCGGGAACTTTGGTTTGCAGGGTTTAATATAAAAAATGTCAAATTATATGATGCCAGTGTCAGATTACATGTACATATGTATGTTTACACATTCGTGTTGGCGTATCTAAATACTTAAGTAGCAAACTTTCAAACCCCATTAGTGATAGTCCAATTTTGCTAAATTGAAACATTTAAATTTTATATTTGAACATATCTGAAAAATACTCACTTAGCGTATCGTATAGATGACCGAGATAAGAATACTTTTAAGCCATGTATGCCACCTTCTTTCAAAAACTCCCAATGTAGTTTGCGATATATTTGTCGTAAGTGCTTAACAGCGCGAGCCATTTTATTTTAATGAATAGTCCACTTTGGTTAAGAACCTGCGATTGCATTTCATATAAATGCTTTTCTGTTTTCTTTAATGGGCATATGTACATATATACATATTTAAGTAGGTATGTATGTACATATTTACGCAGTGGTCGAATCACTTAACTGAGAAATTAGTGGCTGCCAGTTTGGCCTTAACAAATTGATTGACAAATTGCTGGGTTCACATACATATGTAAATATGTCTAGGAAATAATTGATTTTGATACATTGGGGCATTCGTTTACATAAAAATTATAAACATAAGTTGAGTTTTCGTATTCTCCAGCAAAAAATATCCAGTAACTTGCCAGTAACCAAATTTCGGAGAGTAAAGGAGTGTTCGCTATGCAACTGCCAGTAAGAATTAGCCAGTAACAAAATTTAGAGAATAAGGTACCTTACTCTCCCAAAGAGAGAAACTTGCTAAGTTTTCCGCGAACAGGAATTATCAAACATTTGCAAGCTTCACTGCCAGCTGGCGTCTACGGTTGCATTTCGACCATAATCATTTTTTTTAAATTATTTCAGGTAGAAACCAAAACAGGACCTATACGTATATTTCTTCTTATTCTGACTTTCTTCAACATACGCTTCAATTTCTTTGTGGAAATCACTTTCGGATTTCCTATATCGACAGCGGTGTCGAGTGCGTTCCGATTACGAATGCAGCTTTTTTCAGCCGAGTACCTTTCAAATGTTTGGAATTAATTAAATTAATTGATTAAACGAATATTTACCTACTTCTTTCATTAGTAAATCGCAACAAGATTGTTAATTTTTAAATTTAACGAACTTGTTGATTCAAATTAATGTTGATAAAAATGCAACCGTGTGCCACAATCCTGCTTGCAAATTCTTACTGGCAAAAATTTTCCCAGCACGAATTTGGAACTTCCCCTCCAAATGAAATCTCAAAATTGTGCTCTCTTCCTGCAAGTTTTACTGGGTTTTTGGCTAAACGAACACGATTTGGTAACAATTGGTACCAACTTGTACAAATTTTGTACATAGCGAACACTCCTTAAGCCAATATTTACTTTCAATGAGAGAAATATGCAAGAAAGTACGAAAACGCAATACCAGCAAGAAGGGGCAAGCTTTATGAGGTCGGAATTTTTTATTTTCCGACGCAATTTTCTAAGAAAAATAGTATATATGTATATGTATAAAGTATAAATATGTTTATTTTGCCAATTGCAACTCGAAAAGCACCACAAACAATTCTCTTGGTAATGTGAATTGCATTAAGCATCATGCCATCAACTGTTTTTCTTACTAGCAAATAGTTACTAGTAAAAATCCAGTGAAACTTAAAAGTTCAGCTGTCATTTTTGTTCTCTCAATTCTCTCTCTTTTTTGCTGGTTTCTTGCAACTTTTTGTGTACGAAAACGCCATCCAGTAAAAGCCATTAAGATTAGTACTGTGTGTAATATTTATACCCGAGCGCACTTGTGCACAAGGGTATATTAATTTTGTTCACATAACGGTTTGTTTGTAACAGCCAAAACGAATCGAGATAGATATAGACAAATGTATACATAAATGCTCAGAATGAATAGAGAAATCGATAAGCCATGTCTGTCTGTCCGTCCGTCTGTCCGTCTGTCCATCCGTCCGTGTACACGATAACTCGAGCAAAAATTGAGATATCTCAACGAAATCTGGTATGTAGGTTTCCGTTAATCCAAGGTAGGTTGGTATTGAAAATGGGCGAAATCAGACTGTAACCACGCCCACTTCCCATATAACGGTAATTTCCAGAAATACGAAAACTGCGATATTTTAGAAACTACTGAAGATAATTCACTCAAAATTGATATTTACAATAATTTTCAGACGAAAAATAAGAATATTATAAATTTTTTGGAAAATGGGCGTAGCCACGCCCACTTATGGTTACATGTGTATAACTTGGTAACCGCTGCACCAATTTCTTCCAAACTCGGCACAGTTGTTGGCCTTGGTATAACATATGAAATGGCCGAAAATTTAAAAAATCTGACAATAACCACGCCCACATCCCATATAACGATTATTTAGAGAAATACAAAATCTTCGATAAATCATTAAATATTAAAGCTAATTTATTCAAAATTGATGTTTCAACAATTCTCTACCAAGAAATACGTTTATGGTAACATTTTGGAAAATGGGCGTGGCACCGCCCACTTGTGATCACATAGAGTATCGGTCATATCTATAGCACGCCATTTCAAAGTGATATTGTGTGCAACTTCTAAATTCTAAAAAATTAACGGTACTTCGTACCTATTTGAAATTTGCACATTATCAGACTAAAATTGCAGGGGCTAAAAAACTGTGTACTCGAAAAAAATCTAACACTTCCGAGAAAAAAGTTTGAAACATAGGTGAAAATTTGTTGCACTTTTTTGAAGTTTTCTATAATTTGTTAAACTTGGGTTTATATGGGGTTTGTTAGAGAAAGAACTGTATTTTAATTGAAAATTCTTAAAAATAAATAAATAAACATAAGTGGCACACAATATCACTTTGAAATGGCGTGCTATAGATATGACCGATACTGTATATGTATATCGGTAACCGTTATACCAATTTGTACCAAACTAGGTATGGTTATTGTGCTTGCCACATAAAAGCAAAACGTTGAAAATTATTGAAATCGGACTAAAATTACGGCCACTTTTCATATAACGGTAAATTTCAGAAATGCTTGAAACTGCAATATTTCGAAATTTAAGGACGCTAATTTACTCAAAATTTATACACTCTGGCTTACCATCTAGCGGTAGCTTTCGGAAAGGTGAAAACACATATATTTAATACTTGCGCCGGGTATTTAATGTTCGGCTCCACCCGAACTTAGACTTTCTTACTTGTTTTATTGCACTTTAAAACCGTAAAATCATATCACATTTAATGACACATTTATTCACAATTTTATTTTGACATCTAAACATTTATGTACATATAACAATGATATTACATACAATAAATAGTTTTAAAAATTTTGAGTAAATTCCAGACCAAAAATTTTTTTTTAGTAAAATATTTAGCTATCATTAAAGTAGTTAAAAATCGGCCGAAATGTAAGAAAGTAGAGAAATTCGAAAGCAGTCACTATGCTAAAGCCCATTATCAATCCCAAAAGTCCGCCAAAAGAAGCTGGAATGAGAGACATAAAAGTTGTGCAAATTACAATTCAAATATTTTTAACAAATTACTTTCAAATAGGCAACAGAAATCGCTGATTTCTCTTTTTTTTATTATAACAAAAATTCGAATTGCCTATTTATACTACGAGTATACAAATATATAGGGTCGTTTTGGCTAGAGGTGCGCGCTACCACTCCGTTGGACCTGGGTTCGATCCCCGATGCGAGCAACATTTAAATTAGGAAAAAAATTTTAGCAACGGCCGTTCCTCGGCAGGAAATTTCTAACCCACGCGTGTATTTCTGCTTTAAAAAAATGTTCTTATAAAAATAATTTGCCGTTCGGAGACAGCGTAAAATTGTAGGTCCCTCCATTTGTGTTATAACATCAGGTCGCACACCACGAAAGGGAGGAGAAGCTCGGCCAAACACTATTTTATTATAATACATACATACCAAGTGACGACAACCAATCCTGGAATATATCCATGCGATAACGCTTAGCCATCAAATCGCTGAAGAAAACGTGTAACAGAATTTGTTCATCCGTTTCCACAGTTTTACTATGGAGAAACACAGAAAATTTTGATTTCACTGAATGTAATAGAAAATGGCTCTTAAAAATCTAATTTTAATTTAAATATGTAGGTAATAGCTGTTTTAAAAATGTCACTTATCTGATTAAGTTTGGAATTTTGGCAAGTAGGTGTGTTTCCGAAGTAATAAAGAATTTGAAGATCCCATCAAAAACTTGTCTAACGAATGAGACTGATCTTCTGGATCCGATTACGAATTCGAGATCAGTTCATTCAAGTTTCGCTTTATAATTTGTTTTATTTTATTTACTTTTTAATGCAGAAATTCTATAAGAACTTCTACGACCTGTAGAAGCCTAGTCAAATAGCACGTGCTATCAGCCAGGCTAGAGTTGGGACTGAACTCTTTTTCGCAGTACATATAACAGTTTTTTGGGCTGCATATTGAGTGATTCGAGGTAGGCTTGAGATCACCAAAGAGGTCAACCGGAAGGATATGCGGATAGCATTTTCATGTCATAGTAAGGAAGACATTTCTGTCTACACTGAACTCGCTCACTTATAAGACAAGCACTGCCAGAGATACACTTTGGGAAAAATACGGACAATAAGTCTCTCATCGTTTCCACTGAAAAGGTTGGGGGGACTGGTTGAACTGCACATAAAAAGCGGGATTCCACGAGATCGTCTATCTAGAGCTCAACACGCTTATTGTAATGGAAAGTCGGTAGAAACCACCCTGCAGATAATTGTGAGGTGGATAGAATAAGCCTTCACTCAAAGAAATTTCGCGGTACGAGTCTTCCGTAAGAAAGAGTTAGGTCTTTGGATAAGCTTGGGGTAGAAGTCAGCCTCATTCGGCTTATTCAAATCTTGCTTTGGTACAGAACTGTCATGGCTGTATAGGGCAGCGCTTGCCTGCATCCCACAGTGAATAGGCGTACCTTGCAGGGAGGGATCCTATCATCCTGGCTCTGGTGTTAAACGATCTACTAGAGGAATTGGAGAAAGACGACTGTCTAGTAATTGTCTGCGTAAACGATGTTGCACTTATAGTTAAAGGTAAATACTTGGGATACCCTTTAGGAACTAACCCAATCGTATTTTAACATGGTTACTAACTGGACGTCCAGAAGTGCCCTCGGGAAACTGGTCTTATTCACTATATAGTATAAAAGTCCTGACGCTGGTATTTCCGCTGTTGGAGGTCAAAGCTTACAGCTACCATCCAAGGTCTAGTACTTGGGCCTGATCATTGATAGTAAGCTGTCGTGAAGGAAGAATATCGAGGAAAGGGCGAGGAAGGCATCACTGGCCTTATAATGATGTGTATCTATAGAGGAGCCTTTGGAAAGAGATGGGGTGTTTCGGTCAAATTTGTTTATTGGTTTCTGGGGGCTTAGATTTCGTCCTGATTGCGCGGAGCTTCTTCATTGCCCACTTTCCTCCAGGGAGGATTGGGTCGGGCAGAACTTCTGGAGAGTGAGAGTAGTGAACTTCCTCACGGATGGATCGACAGTGGGTGGCAGGGTTGATAGAGGCGTCCTCTTGAGAGATTTCCATTAGTACTAAGCTCAGGCTTGAGGATTGCTGCAGTGTATTTCAGGCAAAAGTGGCTACTATTAAGGATGGGGGTGGTAGATTTACTGCTCAAGAGTGCGGAGGGCCATAACGTCGATTGTATTATTATGAAAAGCTGCTCTCTCTGATTCAACTACCCACCAACGGAGCGCCCTTCCGAATTTGCCCTACGTATCAACACATAAATTTGATGTGCAAGTGAACATGGGGCGGTCGCGGGCACTTCTCACACTTACAAAGCGACAGCTCTCACTCCTGGTTGGGGTTTTAACCGTCACTGTCCAATCGGTATTCACGCAGTAATTGCAAACATTTTATCTGATCCCGGGTATCGCAGATGCCGGAAAAATGATGAGGTGGAATCACCTCAACACTACCTTCTAAGATTGGCTCGCAGATCCTTAAAAGCCATGAGGAGCTCTGAAGCATTGAAATTAGCCGAATTACAGTAACTACATAGTCGGCTCGAGTCGTTTTAAATGTGGTATCACAAAGGATAGATAATGTCTTAATTGTCCCCTAATTCTGGGATTGCCATCTAATTTAGCCTTAGTTCGTATTTGCTTTGGCTGAAACGTGAGTGACGTTTAGG